>NC_056577.1:15131048-15336048 GCF_018340385.1 Cyprinus carpio
GAAACATTGACTCGTTCTCGAGTCAAGAACACCGTTGATCGTTTTTCGGATCACCGTAGTGAATGGGAAGTTCTGTTTCTTCTCCGCGACTGGTTTTTTCGGACAGTTTGACTCAATAAACCGACTTGCCGAAAACGGTTACACCAGTTCTTTTTTGCGCTCGACCGTATGAACTTCCTTGCGATGATTGCCCTTTGATTGAATCCTTCGGTTTTACCCGCCTCTAACATTAGCAACAGAATCGTTCAGAATCAATCACCCAAAGAACCAGTTCAGTTCAGACGCTCGGGTATCATCAGCGCGAGTATCATCAGCTCCGCGGTTATCGCGAATGGACGCGTCGACAAAACGGTTTCTTGACTCTCGAGAACGAGTCAATGTTTCTTCGTTTCTTGGCCTCGGTTCAGTCAGTGTACTTTTTGAGTAAATGAATTACTCCGGGATATTGGCTTTTAATTTTGAACTCAGAGGGAGTGTCAGCCATGTTAAAAAATTAAACAGCTTAATTCTTGTGGATTAATGTTATTGTTGACGCGAAACCGTTTCAAACTTCAGTTCGATTTGTGAACTGTTTCAAGAAAGATCCTGTTACGATCGAGTTGATTCGTATCGCGAACCGGATGTGAAGTGAACGCGCTCATAACAGACCCGCGAGAGAAGTCATGCTGAATAAAGTAGTAGTTTTTTGATATCTCTTGGACAAAATGTATTTTTGATGCTTCATAAAATTCTAACGGACCCTCTGAATGTCCACATGGACTACTTTTGAAGATGTTTCTTATTACCTTTCTGGACGTGGACAGTATAACCGTACTATACTTCTCATGGAGGGACAGAAGCTCTCGTACTACATCTAAAATTCTTATACTTGTGTTCCGAAGATGACACGGATGTCTTACGGTTTGGAACGACATGAGGTGGTCATTAAGTTACATAAATTTGAATCTTTGGGTAACTAACCCTTAATTATCTTGGCATGATCGAGTGCAGAATGAAAATCTCAGAACCCGCCCTGGGGCGGGGGGTGCGTGTCTGCAGCACCCTCTCACCCTAGTTCCCACGGCCATGTATCATGTTCTCTATTGCATTTCTACAATCTGCTACTAGCATTTTATTCAGAATAAAACCCCTTATTCGGGTGCAAAAAGGTGTTATTTTTTGTGTGTAATAAAAATGTTTGAGTGCTTTGCACATTCTGTCACACTGCATATCGCGCTTTTGCAGTTTTAGGTACTTAAGTTTAAAGATTATGTATCAATTGACGTTAATTTAAATGAACGATCATCATTTCAATTGACATCCCTCCTTACAACAGAAAAAAAAAAAAAATTCTAACTGAAATGTTAATTGTTAGGGACCAGTTTTTATACATTTGTATTTTTTAAATATATATAACAATTTATCTATTTCGAAAATTTTCTTTCTATTTATCAGACTTAACCACATGTTATAACATCTCTAGTCCTTTTCCTAGTTTCAGGTACCAAAGCTAAGTTAAAGCTTCGGTTTACAAAGCATTGGAGAGTTTTGACTATCAACATATTTTAGAAAGAAATGTGGCTATATTCCCCAACATCACTCCACTTCTTTGATCACAGCAGTGATTTTTGTCCAGGAACTGTAAAATTCTAATCTCATGAATCAAAATGCTACTAAAAAAAATAAAATAAAAATCTTGCTCTTCAACTTACACCTAGTGTGGTGGCTCCATGTGTCCTATAACGAACGGGCTTGCAGCGCATTGGGGATATCACGTAATTTACAACGGACCAACAACATTCTAAAGTGCATTCAATGCATATCTAATTACTGTGATTATACATACCAACTTGTAAAAAGCATCATGTCCTCGTCGAACGCATAATTACAACTTGTGAACTGGGAGTTTCTGAGAGTATAACTTGTACCCACCATGCCACTCTGATTCCTTATCCGCTATCTTTAGGCTTGATAGTGCAATAGGTTCAGAGTCCAAAGGGTGTGAACAGCTCCAAGTAGAACATCACGTGTTCGAATTTCAGTGGGCCACATACACACTGCAGTTAAATTTGTTGTCAGTTCAGCTTTTTAAACTCCGTTGCCATTCGGTACACACATATTTTACTAAAAACCGAATGCGACCACAGCAACAATAATACTCCCCAAAAAATACAGTAGTGAACACTGGTTTACAAAATTCTATGCAGTGTGAACGGTAACCAAACGGAACTACTAGTTGTTAATGTTACATAAGCACACGCAATTTGTGTGTATTGTTGGCGTTAAGTTGTTTACCTCAGATCTGACAGGATGTGGAGATAGGTTTATGATGGACCGAACAGTTGCGGTAAGGAGTACAGGCTGTCAATAATGAACAGTTTAATGAACAAAACCTAGATTAATACGCCTCTTCCCGACACGACCAATTTAATAATTTGCGGATTTTCCGCATGTCTTTGCAATCTAATGTTTGTTTGTACACACCAAGCTAACACAAAAGTGCTAATCTGTGTGCTTTGGGAGTGTATCTTTCGGAAGTGATTCCGTGTTCTCTGTGTGTATTTAAAGGCCTGTGATTTGAAAGAACACAGCGCATCCTTGTTGTGCAGGCCGACACAGAAGAGTGTTTGAAGACTAACAAAGCTTTTACGAGTTTGGAACGAGATGGGTGTTAAGTTATTTAATGACACAATTTTTCATTTTGGGTTGAGTATCCCGTTAAGGCAAGTCATGTCACTGGCGACCATCTTTGAAATGCCTCTCGGCAGCAAGATGGCGCTCCCTATGTGTCTCTTTGAATGGAGAACATCAAATATCTCTAAAACCTGTTGCAAAGCTTATGACTAAATATCATAGACAGCCACATTTAAGAGAAGTCGGACTGAAATGCCACTCTGCAGTGACCAAGCCTCGCATTGAACGCAGAAAGAATCAAAAGGCTAGGCTTCACCGTTCAAGCTAATTCTGAAATCAAAACAGGGTATGTAATAGATGAACCAGCTAATTAGATTGCCGTTTGTGCATAGATTCCACCTCTACTACCAAAAAACCCGCATTATAATTCGCTTGTTCATAAACTCTGAATAATTCTAATGAACTCCATTATTTTTGACAGGAAAAGTACAACAAGAATACCGTTTACATGTACACGTCGATTATTGTGAGTGTAAGATTCTCACTCTCTCTTTGCATTAGTGTGAGAAACACAGCGCGTCTCACAAAGCAACCGGCGAGTCGTGCGCCTTCACACTATTTGTTCATGTACATTTCAATGTCAACATACAGGTACACTGCGCATCCATCGAGTTGAATTGAATTATAGCACAGAATCAAACTTGTTGGAGAGGCAAAACTCTCAAAGCACTTAGTCTGAGTGTTCAGCAGTGAAAATATATCTTGTTAAACTTGTATTTAGCCAATAACAAAACACTGGTGATACAATCTAAGAAATTTTTAGCTCAATGGCTACCGATAGACATTATTAATTTGTCCAGATGAAAATTTTGTCCAATATGTAGAGGGTTGCCTTTGTATACACATAATATACGCACAATATCGGATTTGGATTGGTCTCGTCTAGTTCTGACCGATTACCCCGATCCGTCAGAAAGTGGCATATCGGTGCTATACCATACTAAATATCAGATCGCACACCCCTAATATATTTATATATATAAATATATATATATATTGATACTATATATTTATATACTATATATAGATATAGATAATATATATATATGCTATATGATATAGATATAGATTATAGATGTGATAATCCGATGCCTTGCAAAAGGAATCCCACCATCTACTACACAATCTACACTCTATAACACCATAATGACCAAGCAAAAAGCAGATTTGTGACCTTTTGCAAATGTTGGATTGGGTTCAAGCCACAGGCTCTGGCTGTGCACCTCAATTACTTCAAGAATTGTCCATAAGTTACTTCTGTCAACACTGCACTGGCTTCCCTATTAAACATTGTACAGATTTTAACATATTGCTTATGACGTAGAAACCCTGATTATGGTTTAGCACTTCATATTTAAGCAAGCTCTTATTGCATTATCATTCTCCACGCGCTGCGTTCCCGAAAACTCAGTTGATAATACCTAGAATTTCAACATCAACTGCGGTGGCAGATCCTTTTCCCTATTTAGGGCCAAAACTCTGGAATAACCTACCTAAAATTTTTCGGGAGGCAGACACAGTTTTTTCAGTTAAATCTAGATTAAAGATCCCTCTCTTAAACCTGGTTAAAGAAAACGACACTTACACATTTGCTGCATAACTAAAAAGAAGGTACACGTCCAATAACCCACCAAGGTACTTGCTACATCATTAAAGAATGGCACTATGTAATATTACTCTGGTTCGTTTCCTTATTCTGAGGTCCTGTAGTCACCAGATCCTCTGTATCCAGATCGATGGTCACTGCATTCACCCGAATCCAGTACTTTTCCCCATCCCAGATGGTGGATCAGCCCCTATAGATGACCCAAACAGCCCGGATGTCAGCGGAGACGCAGGACACTTGATGAGCCCCAGAGCCAGATCCCCCGTGAAGACCATGTCTCCAACGGGCCACCGGGACAAAGACCACAGGAACCAATGAGTCCTCTGCACCATGTGACTTTGCTGCAGCCTGGAATTTTACAGCTGGCCCCCCCAAATGAGCTGGTTTCTCTGTCTCCCCAAAGTTTTTTCCCTCCATTCTGTCACCGTGGAGTTTTTGGTTCCTTGGCCTGCTGTCAACTCTGGCTTTCTTTAGTTGGGGACCCATTATATCCAGTCGATAATCGTCGACTTTGATTCCACAGATACTATTTAAACTTCTTATGAGCTGGATGATTACATCACTGAATTAAAAATGAACTGCCTTTAACTGAAAATTGAGCGTTTTCACTATTTGTCCAGTTTTGCATTATGACGACACTTTGTTTTTCCTATTTAATACGGTAAAGTGCTTTGACACAATCTGTATTGTAAAGCCCTATATAATACAAGTGACTGACTTGACGCTTGCATTGCTTAGGTGTGCCATAGGTTATTGTCCTGTTGAAAGGAGAAAGATCGGCCCAGTCCAGGTTCTGAATGCTCTGAGGTTTTTCATTATGGGTGTCTCTATATTTTGCTGGCATGAGCTTTCAGAAGTTCCCTCATCCCGTTTGTTCCAGACTTCTTCCCATAATGGATAATGTAGCTGCATTCTTCTGTGAACCTTTAATGTGGCGGCAGAATTGTTTCTAAACTCATTCCCAGATCTGTCCTCTTGACACAATCTTGTCTTCTAGCTCTTCAGGCAGTTCTTTTGACCTCAGGACTTAGTTTTTTTGCTCTGATATGCTTTCTAAGTTGTTTAGACCTTTATGAGAGTGGTGCCTTTGACAGTTGACACCTAGATGCACATTTTACATAATGTTTTAGATGTGAGTCCTTCTGCTTCCAAATGCTATTTGACTTTAATTTATTTAAGATCCATTCGTAATGAAAAGTGCAATTTTTACATTTGATTTACATTTATTTGAATAATTATGAAAAATATGAATGTGTGCATGAAGTTGAACACCTAATGAACACTTTAACAGTGAAAGAAGTAATTCAGGAGAATAAAAATTTGTGTTCTGAAAATAATTAACTCCTGTAAAGTATAGATACCCCAACTTTTCTGCTTAATAATGTAAACAAAGTATTTGACTTCGTTACTGACACCTCTGTTTCATTTCTAATATACTTTTTGCTGCTCAACGTCAAAGTAAAAGTTCCTGTAGCGTTTTAGACCAAGCAGACACACAATTATTCATATTTATTTATGTTATATTGAATGAATAATCCGAAATCCCCTTGCATGGCAAGCAATGACAATATGTTATTGGGACATGCCTTTTTTTTTGACATGCCTTACGCCACTTTATTAGTACACCTTGCTAGGTACGTGCGGGTTTGGACCCACTTTTGCTTCATAACTCGCTCAATTCTTTGTGCCTAGATTCACAGGTGTTGGAAACATTCCTCAGAGTTTTGGTCCCTATTGAATGATAGCATCACACAGTTGCTTCACGATTTTGGTCGGGTGCAGCCATCCAGAACGTGAATTCCGTTCCACCACATCCCAAAGCCTGCTCTATTGGATTGATATCGGGTACTGTGGAGGCCATTTTGATTAAGTGAACTCATTGTCATGTTTGAAACCATCCTGGAGATGATTTTAAGCTTTGTGCATGGGTGCATTATCCTGCAGGAATTAGCCATCAGAAGATGGGTAACTGTAGTCATAAAGGAAATGGACATGGTCAGCAACAATAGTCAGGTTTAAAAAAAGGGCTGTGGCATTTAAAACATCTCAATTGGTCTAATGGGACCACAAGCAGGGGCGCAGATGGAGGTTTTAACTGGGGGGGCCAGCGGCCAGCATTCCAATTTATTTTCAGTCGCAGAAAATCAACAGCTCAAAATCATAGATAGAGTACAGTGCATGCAAAAACATTTTTAATATCATAGAAAAGGTCGTTATTGTTTTGTAATTTAAGGCAAAAAAGCAAACTTTCCGTATATTCACATCATGCACACAACTAAAATTTTTGTGTGACAAAATGTGTTACAACTTAACAGCTCAGAAAAGTTAAAATTCAGTAGCTCAAAAAATTAGAATAGTAATTTTGGCTTGATTAGTTTGATTATTTTTGAGTATAAATACTGGGTAACTCTTGGGGGAAAACAGGTTTAGAACATGCAACCACAATTAGGGGAAGAACGACTGACTTGACACAATGAGGGTAAGTCAACAGAATTCCTGTTGAAGGACGGGCTGTTCACAGAGTCTGTATCCAATATACGTCCTTCTCAAAAATTAGCAATATGTGAAAAAGTTCATTTATTTTTCCAAAATGGAAGATAAAATTAACTTTCATAATAATTTTAGATTTTGTCATTGCCCACCACTGAAGTATTTTCAGGTCTTTTTTGGTTTAATACGATTGATTTTGGCATACAGCTCAGAAAACCCACAATTCCTATTCAAAAAATTACATATTTCAATCCGCAATAAAGAAACGTGTTTTAATAATACAAAAAAGTCACCCTCAATAATTATGTTCAGTTATGCACTCAATACTGTTGGTCCGGTAACCTTTTGCAGAATGACTGCTTCAATGCGGCGTGGCATGGAGGCACATCCTGTGGCAACTGCTGGAGTGTTATGAGGCCCATGATGCTTCGATGCGGCCTTAAGCTCATCCAGAGTGTGGGTCTTGCTTCTCTCACTTTCTCTCACAATATCCCACAGTTCTCTATGGGGTTCAGTCCGGGAGAGTTTGGCAGAGGCCATTGAGCACGAGTAATACCAGGTCGTAAACCATTTACCAGTGGTTTTGGCACTGTGAGCAGGTCCCCAGGTCGTGCTGAAAAAACGAATCTTCATCTCCATAAAGCTATTTCAGCAGATGTAAAGCCTTCATTCTTCCACTGCTGACAAGCTTTATGGAGATGCTGATTTCAGTGCAGCAGACTTTAGCACCTGCCACAGTTGCCAAACCACTTCCAAGTGGTTTCTGACCATGATTACAACTGTTGCTTGATTGGCCCGCCGCTCACCTGAACCCTTGAACTTCACAGAGAATCTATGGGTTATTTGAAGAGTAGATAAGTAACAATCTAAAAACCATACAAAGGAGCTGAAGGCCATTATCAAAGCACCCCTGGCTCAGAATGCCTCACAGTGCCACAGGCTGATCCCTTCATGCCAATCAGCACTGAGCAGTAATTCATGCAAAAGGAGCCCCAACCAAGTAGTCCATGCAGATTAACCTGCTTTGGAGATCTTAAACATTCTGTTTTTTTGAAATCTCTTTTTTGTTGATCTTTGAAAGATCAAATTTTTTTGAGATCGGATTTTAAGTTTTTCTAAACTGCAAGTGGTAACCATCAGAATTAAAACAAAAAACTCTTGAGTATTTCAGTTTGTGGTGCATGAATCTAGAACATAAGAAAGTTTGCTTTTTGATTAAATTACAAAAGATGACCTTTTTCCATGATATTCCATTTTTTGAGATGCACCCTGTAAATGATCCTTAGGGTTACCCGCTACCGCACAACTGAGGCAGCTACCATCCCTCATAGGACCCCCGGTGACAGGAGTCGTAGTACATACACACAAGAGAACATAAACAGCAGTGGCACACCATCGTCATGTTTATTTATTATTGACAACAAGAACCGCGTGTAGTGAGAAGTGGGTAACAAAGTTAATGGTTAAATATTATTGTGCCTTCATACCTGCGTCTGCCCGGACCCGATTCTTTATCACAAAAAACAAACACACCCACACCCCAACAGACCGCTACGTGGCCGGACAGCTAAACGCGCTGCAAAATGACAAAAAACAACTGCAATTTAGAAAACATCTCATCAATTTGGACACAATCGCTATCAAATACTCCAAACAATCAATAAGAAAATGTGCTGCAAAAAACACAGACCACACGGAAATATTTAAGGGAACTTTAAAAGTTGACAAATATGGCTGGGACATACTTTATCATGTTTGCTCTGAAAAGCTTTTTTTTTTTCTTTTTTTTTTTTTTTTTTTTTCTTTTTTTGTGTGGATATTATCAGCCTAAATAAGCTGACTAAAAAATACCAATTACTGTAACTGTGAAAGGTTATATACGCTGGCTAACTTACTTTTAACAACATACCTTACAAAAACTAACCATCCTGTGGTTTTACATGAATTGGATGAATTAATAACTACATGTATTTAATAAAAAAGCAAACAAAAAATGGTATGTATCATGCACCAATTAACCATGGATTTACTACTCTAACCATAGTTTTTAACCATGGTATTTGTACAACTGTGTTATGCAAAATTGGAATCAATAACGCCAAATTAATTTTCGTTTTGTTGGGTAATTTTGCTTGTGTTGAGTTTTGCAGCTCGTTTCTGTAGTTTGTTTGTGTTTGTGAGCTTTTTGTTGTGTTTGCGAGTATTTCAGCACGTGTTGCTGTCAAACTGATGAATTTTGAACTCTGGATGAATTTCTGAAATCAAATTGAGCGCTCTTCTCTCGCTTATCAGGACAAGACCGCCCCCTTAACTGCTGATTGGCTACAAGTGTTTTTTTGGGACTTTTGTCAGACACTGTTGTCAAAAGCGTGGTTCAAAAACGCTTGTACCACAGGACTGCGGGCAGGGGTTCGTACTACTTAGACAATGTATTAGGCTGAAACATTGATTATCCTCTGTTTACCAAGAGAGAGACTTCATTGAGACATGCGGGGGACAGATCGTGCACTATGAAGCTGGGGGGGTCATGTCCCCCCCATACCTAGTGCCGATTGCAACGCCTGGCCCAAATTTTGCCAAGAAAATATCCCCACCCATTACAACCCCCACCACCAAGCCTGAAACTTGAGAAAGGGCAGGATGGATCAATGCTCTCATGTTCCTACACCAAATTCTGCCCCCTATCTTATGTTCGCGTAGAAATCGAGGCTCATCAGACCAGCAACATTTCTCGCAATCTCTATTGTCCACTTTTGGGTTACCCTGTGGCGAACTGTAACCTCCGTTTCCTGTTCTTGAAGCTTCTTAGCAGCGGCACCTTGGTGTGGTCTTCTTCTTCTGTAAGCCCATCTGCTTCAGGGTTCGACATGTTGTGCGTTGACTGATAATTCTGCATAGCTTGGTTGGATGAGTGGTTCATTTGATTACTTGTTAACTTTCATCTTCTCTACCAGTTTCTGACCGACCTACTGCACATCACAAGTCATTTTCGTCCACACACTGCCGCTCACTGATTTGTTTTGTTTTTCGGGAACCATTCTCTGTAAACCCTAGAGATGGCTGTGATTTGGTTTGATATTGAATTATGAATAGGTATACCTAATAAGTGGCCGTTGAGTGTATATGGATATTAGGATCAGGAGACTATAATGAGTGGATAAAGATTTTTCAAATTTCAAGAATGTTTTAACACCTAATGTTATATGTTCACCTATACTACAAAAGCCCCCCCTTTTAGCTGGTATGTTTATTTATTTCATGTTTCATCAATTGGTTTTTTGTAAAATGTACCTTTATAATTGTCTTTTCTTCACTCATATAATTAGGATTAGCACCTAAAATAGTTGCATGTACAAAGTGTTTGTTTCAGCCAATTGAAGGGTGGGTACTTGTGTGCACTGATCAGGATGGTACCACCCATCAGTTGATGGCCAGGAAAAACCCTGAATTGCCCTTAAAATTGTCAAGCATTTAACTGACACAATAATAAAAAAAAATCAAATATCCTAAAAGTCATCTACATGTAGAGTTTTTCCTGCAAAAATAACTACTTTGCAGCATATACTGTTACTTTTTATTGAGGATTGCTTGCTTTCGAAGAGCAAATTACTCACTGTCCACTGTCCGAACAATGTGACCTTTTCTAATTTTTTAAAGACAATCTGTCAGTTTAACACACACATGAATAAATACTGTTTTACCTGGTCTCTGTGTAGTTCTCCATGGCCAATCTACAGTTTTGTATTTGCTTAATATCTCTTGATTCAGTTTCTTTAGTATATTCACCTCTGTTCTCTCAGAACCGAGCTTCGGTAAATTCAATCCTTCTTCAAAGATGGCTTGAAGCTTCTGATAAAACACACACAACTTTTTCCACTGATTAAATTATGAGCAGGACAAGCTCTTATCAAGCAATACAATGTGCATATATTGCGGTAAAAACAGCCATCTGCAAAATAAACAATGATAAACTGTGTTTCTCTCCTTTTCTTTTCATTGCAATCAAAATATATTCTATCCGACCTGTACAGCATACACACAAAAAGTGATTACATCTGCCAATGCACGTGTAACTTGAGGTTGTTATTTCTATTTTATTTTGACCCCTGATGTAACTTGTAGTCTTCTGTATCAGAGGCGTTCATAATGTCTAATGCCAATTATCCCCCTTTGAGATCAAATTCTTTAGTAGACTTTAAAATTATTTCCAATTCATAATTACATTATGAATGCAAATTAGAAGCATTTCAAACGGATATCCTACTAAATCTTTTAATAAAGTTTTATAGTCATTAAGCCTCCCTGAAACACATAAACACATCACAATCTGTTTTAACTTGCACACAACATCTATGGTGGGTGTGTAATTGAGAACGTCTCGATGTTCCCTTTTATTCTGTGTTCCAATTACATCAAGTCAGTAGCTGATGCTATAAAGCAGGTGGTTAACTTTTTGACTTGAAGGGCCACATTAAGTTACTGTATGTATGTTCATTTTAAAAAATGTTCCAGGGACTTGAAAAAAAAATTCAGATTCACAAACTTAAGGCCTACATACAAACCCTGCTTGTGTTTATGAATGTAACTAAGCTTCTGTCATGAAATATCTTCTCTTGTGTACATATTTTGAATGTTTTATAACCCGGATCCTCCTGAGGTGTAGATGTATCAGTAAGCTGTAATATCACTGATAATATTGTGCTATTGTGTTAATTTGCAATTCTTTTTTTCTATAAATTAGTACAGTATCAGATGACTATACCAATATGTTAATAATTTAGTTTATTTGTGTAAACAGCAGGCTTACTGTTTAATTTTAGATATGATGATACCAACATTGACAATAACCTGGTTTCAAAGCGAGCCAATGCAAATAAGCAGCCCACCTCAGGAACCTGGAACCAACTAAGACCAAGCCAGGCAACCCTCCCATGATCTCTTAAAAAATATGTATGTCCTTTAGAGCAAATAACCAATATACACTTTGGAAATTGCTAGTATGTGATGTTCATTTATATATTTCAACATGACATACCATCAGAAAGCTTTTAAATTTCTTCATTTTTTTGGTAAGAATTGAACTTCTTGCTCACCAGGCCTGCATTTTATGTGAGCCAAATACATAGTTCATTTGCTAAGAGTATATTTCGAAATATTTTACTATTTGAAATACTGCTTTCTGTTTGAATATAGTTAAAATTTTTAATTATTCCTGTGATCAAGCAAAATTTTCAGCATCATTACTCGTCCTTACTCCAAGTGTAACAAATATTACACTATAACCATTCAAAAAGTTGGAGTCAGTATATTAGAATTAAAACTTATATAGAACACAATGATGAAGAAATACAATAATCTGTACAAACTGATTCTGTTCTTTTCATTAATAAAAAAAAAAAACTGAAAAATTCTTCTCAGCTCTTATTTTCAACATTCATAATAATAATGAATAATAATAATGTTTTTGAGTAGCACATCAGAATATTAAATGATTTCTGAGGAGTCGTGTGACGGGAGTAATGATGCTAATTCAGCTTTGAAAGTGAGCTATTGATTGTTCCTAATAAATTGTTTTAATTGCACTCGCAAGTGAATCTCAGTTATTTTGTGATAATTAATATATCACAGATGAACTACAAACTAAATATATACATTATTTGTCCTCAATTCTTTCTTGTAACTCTCTTTTCGTTTTTCCACTTGTCACACACCTGGCTGAGAGAATTATCAGCTCACTAGCAGGCCTTTGGCGTCTCATGTGTGAATCGCATTAATATCATGATCAATCAGCCTACTGCATATTCCCTTCGAAACAAAAGTGTCCTAGAAAATATTTAAATTCACTATTGTTTTCTGTAAGCGAATAAACAAGATGAATTTTCACAATTTTAGAGCAAAAGTTCTAGGCTACAAGGTCGCATGTTTAGACAGTCTTGGAACAAATGGTTCTGTTATGTTTTTTTGACCTTATTTCAGTGACTTCAAAATTTGGTAGTTTTTCACTACCACCATAAACTGTTGGTTTTCCCCCCCTCAAAAACACCATCAATGTACTACATGCCATTTAACACCATTATTGTAGCCCAGTTAGTATACTTTTCATATAGCAGGTTTTTAGAATTTAGTCCATGTATATGTTGAAAGCAACTGAAGACGCACAAAGGTCAGGCATGTCTAACACTTCTTCCAGGCCCCAAACACCCTTAGACCCAAGATGGGTAAGTACTGGTTTTGACACCATACTTTTTCCCCTTATAATTTGAGTATTATTTTTCAGCAATTTAACAGTACTGTGTACTTGAGTACAAATTTTCAGTACTCTTTCCACACTGTGTTGAAAACATTGCAATTTGTGTTTTAAATACAACAACAGCAACAGACAAAACCAGTTAGAGAGGCGCGTTGTGTTCTCCGGGATGGGAGAAGTCAACCATCACGAAGTAAAATATCTCAAACGTTACAGCGCGCTCTCTCCTTCATTTTATCAATGATCATTATCATGAAACATATTTTAGCTGGGGGTTGCTGGGGGCGGTCTTGATTTTGCAGGGCAGGCCATGGTGGGGATAATTGACAAACTACTCCTAAAAGCCTATTAACAGCCCAAACTCTTATAGATTAACATACCATAAGAGTTATAGACTAACCAATATAATTTGTGCTTTTGTGATTTATTCAATAATTTTTTTCTTTCATATTTTCTTATTAATTAAGGGGATTTTACTAAATAGTTACATCTTAATACGCAAATTAATGTGGTCAGGTTGCACTTTGGCGAATTTCTCTGAATCAAACAACAAGGTGCCGAATGTACATACGATGTAATAAGAGATAATTCTCATACACTGCAGACAACATCACTGTTATAACTTCACTTTTTTTAAATGCTTACACTCACGCTAGACTGATTCAGCAATAGTTCTTTGATAATGTAAATGTTCGTTTGCTCGCTTAAATAATTTGTTCTTTTGTTTGAAAGTAAGCGTGGTCATTTGGCGTTATACTTAACTTAAATGTCTGTTTGATTAAACATGACCATTTAAATGACAACTTCTAGTTTTATTAAAATATTTTATGTCATAATATTGTAGCCTAGCTTGCCTAAAACGGTATGATGTGTGTAGGTTAATAGATACATAGCCAACAGTGGTTAGAGCATGTTGGACCCAGACTGAAGCGCAATTAGAGCTGTGCTTTGTGATTGATGGGGCTCTGTCTTGAGAAGGCGAGAAGCTTCGGAAAATGGCTCATAAAAAGGGTGAGGACGTGAATTAGTTTTTACAAAGAGGGAATGTAAAATTATGTAATAATCGTGTGAAAACATTCACATGAATTCCTGTCAGTGTGAGGGCTAGATGTATGGACGTTGCGCTGCGAGGCCGCTCAGAAATAAGTTGTGGCCAAAAATAGTGGCACCCTTGTTAAATATGATCAAAAAAGGCTGGAAATTCATCTCATTGTTAATCCTTTTGGTCTTTATTAAAAAATTCTAAAAATTTTCCGTTCATTGGATAATAAGAATTTAAAACGGGGGGACATATCATTATGAAATGAATGTTTTTCTCAAATACTCGTTGGACACAATTATTGGCACCCCTATAATTTATTATGTAGTAAAATATCTCTGAGTATATGCCCATCATTTCACAATTTGAGCACTCCAGCATGATGATAAACATGAAATCATCCAGCTCTGCTTCCTGTTTCCACAGAATATAAAGAAGGAGGGACAAACAAAGCCCAAATTCCCTTACCTCCATCACAACGAGAAAAAACAAATAAATATTTCTGATGTCAGCAAAAGATAATTGAGCTTCACAAATTGTGAAGTGGCGTTAAGAAAAGAGCTAGGCAGTAAAAATCTCGATTTCCACCATCAGGCAATATTAAGAATTTCCAACCAACAGAAAATGTAACAAACTGCCTGGAAAGAGGACGTGTGGTCTAAACGTCCTAAGTTCGTTGAGAAGGAGAGTTTGAGAGCTAAAGCCTCTCAAAGGGTCACAGCTGGAGAATTGCAGAAATAGTTTGAGTATCTTGTTCAGAAAACCTTTAAAAAAATTATCAAACAGAACCTACATCACAATGTTGTTTTGGATGTTTCAAGAAAAATGCGCCTAGCTCATTCAAAAACAAACTAACAGCCTATTCAGTTATCACCATGACTGGAACTTTAAATGGGACTGGCTTTTCTATGAATCAGATGAAACTAAAACTTGCTTTTTAGCAGCGAACATGGTTTTGGTGAACACTAGAGAAAAAAGTACCCCAGGTGTACAATGAATATACTGCTGTATTTTGATGTTGTGGGCCTATATTGTCTGCTGGAGGTCCTGGACATCTTGTTTAGATACATGGCAATATGGATTCTATCAAATACAACAGATAAAAAATCAATAAGTGACTGAATATTCTATATGGGCCATGTTTTGGATCTTCCAACCGTACACTAAACCCAAACACAAACCTCAAAAACACAGACAGAAATGTGTCACTGAGCTCAAAACAGCTTCTGCTTCGCCATTCCAGTCTCTGACCTTAACAACCCTATGGAAAATGAGAGGAGTGAACTGAAGAGGAGAAGCACTACTGGAGCTGGAAATCTAATCAGTGGGTTCGTGTGGTCTGTAGTGATTCTGGGAAGAATGCAATGTCTCTGATCTATTGTCATGTGTCTCTAACCTCACAAGGCATTATAGGAGACAATTTAGACCTGTTTAAACTGCAAATGGAGGTTTTCAAAAAGTATTGAAATAAAAGGGGTGCCATTATTTTATGGAAAACTTTTTGTCCTACCAAACGCCAAACTAATAAAATTGTCAGCATTAAAAAGGTATAATTGCTTCTTTGCTGCGCAAATTTTGTTTGTAATGAAAATAACAGTTTACCTTTTTCGTCAGTTAATTTATCTACAGATCGATTCATTTGTTACAGATTTCTGCTCATTCAAAATCAGATACAGATGAAGTAGCCTACTGTAAGATTACATTTGTTTGAATGCGTTATTGCGACAGAGATTACGTGTGAATGTGCTGTATCTGTTTAAATCATGCTTTAACCCGAAAATAATCAGTAAAAGGAAGACAAACTCCTTGAGAACTAGCCTGTAACATCCCGCTCGACTGTTGCCGTCATTATAATCTTCTGATCGAAGAAATTATGTGTATCAAGCTATAGCTAAATATGTTTATCATGTGAATTCTTGCTAAATATGCAGTTATATTACGGGCAGGGGCGGATTTAGTGAATTGGGGGCCCCAGGCAAATATAGGAATGGGGCCCTATACATTTGCACACATTTACCTAGATCAACTTTGCGGTCCTTTTTTGTCGTGATGCTTGCTGCTGCACAATGGTGCCACATTGTTGTGTCCAATGTTTCTAAATTTTTATGTACATGTTAAAATAGGATTCCTTCATTAACATTTACATTTAATCATTTAGCAGACACTTTTATTATTTTCATGTTGTAGACCATGAAATAGCAATTGATTAACCTCACAATTGAACCTTTTTTTCAAGAAAAGGGATCAGAAGTATAAATTACTATATTATTTAAAATGGATTTATGTGGGTGAATTTTTTGCATTGGTCTGAACAAAAACTGCAGACTGGATTATTGAAAATGCACATTCATTCTCTACCAGTAGGAGTGCTTTTTTGGAACGTAAGAAATATAGTGGTTTCCCCGATAACGGCTGTAA
Source organism: Cyprinus carpio (assembly GCF_018340385.1). NCBI lineage: Eukaryota > Metazoa > Chordata > Actinopteri > Cypriniformes > Cyprinidae > Cyprinus > Cyprinus carpio. Next base: position 15,147,522 of record NC_056577.1, read on the forward strand.
ACAAAGCAGTGCTCAGCTCATAAATGATCCTTTATCAGGTAAAATGAAAATGCGATCTAAACTTTTCTGAAGACTAAAGGTTTCTGAGGTTCATTCTGAATTAGTGAGAATGAGAAGAGTATGAAAAAAGTATACCCTATATTGATGAGTAAAGTCCACTGATGAGTTACCAGCGTAAGCCTACATTTAATTTTAGTCATTTTAACTTAGGGCTGTCAATCAATTTAAAACATTTAATCGTGATTAATCGCATGATTGTCATGAGTTAACTTGTGAATAATCGCAACTTAATTGCACATTTTTATCTGTTCTAAATCTAAATGTACCTTAAATTAATACTTTTCCACTCGGTTTCACAGACAAGGCTTAAGATAGTCTCAGACTAAAATGGCATGTTTGAGCTGTTTCAGCTGATAATATCCCGGGACTTTAAGTTTTTAATACTCTAATCAACATGGGCATGGACAAATACTGATGCTTTATGCAATATATGTTTATGAGTGAAACCATAGTTAACAGAGCATGAAGTTCTGTTGTCAGACAACGGGATGAATATGAAATAGTGACTGAAACGCGACCCATTAAGACTACATAAACAGCTCTCCCTTTCCAAGATGTTAATCTGCACAAAAATCCCGATTTATAGTATAATCGTGCCGTTTTCTGATAAAATCAAATAGGCTACACATAAGATAAAGACACTAGCTGTGCTATGATTTCGACTATACTTGCATGTAAAATTAGAGAAGCAACATATATCTGTGTTTTAACTGAAAGCGCAGCTCCTTTCAGCCGCTCGCTGAACAGAGCGGACTCAGAGAGAGAAGTGTGTGCGCGCGCTGGGAAAGAGAGACCTCGCGCTCGTGCAGCAGTCAGCTTCAGATGCATGATATTTTCATCTTCAAGCAGGATACACAAGAAGCACGTTCAACTCGGAAACGCAGACCGTTGTCGTGGTAACAAACACCGTAAACAGCAAACCGTTTGCGTGTCCGCGCTTATTGCGCATCTCCTATATGAAAAGCATTTTAGGGGGCCCCTGGCTTTTGGGGGCCCAAGGCAGTCACCTACCTTTGCCTAATGGGTAAGTCCGCCCCTGATTACGGGCTGTTGGCATGAATTGTATTCGTGATGGAGCGGTGCTGGAGCAAGTGAAAACCACGACGCTCCTGACCTTTAAAAAATCCTCTCCTCTTCAGTCAGAATCACTCCGCTCCGCTCATACTCTGCTCGGCAGCGTGTCTCAAACGCGCGGGGGAGGCTTGAGCCCAATCATTCTCAAAACATAAAATATTTATTTTATTTCAATTTTTGTTTTTGTGTTTCAGAGGAAAACTCAGTATTAAGGCATCTCTCCATTACAGACCGTTCTGAAAGAGGAATTTATGCAAACGCATATAAAATTCTTTAAAAACTTTAACAGAGATGTCTAGAGGGTATTTAATAGGTCTGCTTCCCACGTAAGATTTTTCTATAGTCGTTCATTTGTCATTATTCAACTAATCGCAAGTTTATATTAAATTTACAACTATAATCCAGCCTTAATATATTCCACGCTCAAGAATATGCATTAAGTTTGTCACAAAGCACAGGCAGAAGTAGCCTAATAATTATGAAAAAGGAGAGACAATATAATTATTTTTATTAATAAACAAATGTTTTCTTGTCGGCTGCAAGATGAAATTCACAGTGCTGACTCTCTCCACATGGACGCGCTTTTAAATAGAAATACAACCTTCACAGATTACATAATGCTTTCATTTTGAATTGATTCGTTTAAAAGACATTTCAAGCTTTCTGTAGATATATTTCTCATGTATGTGAGACACCCAGATTTTCAGTTATTTCATTATTAGGAAAAAAAATCACGTGATCGAGAGGGCGCCTCCCTGTCATGCATGCGCATTAATAATTTTTGCACAAACACTTGAATATGAATAATAATTCACATTTGGCATATGCATTACAAAGTAAATAATTTTTTTTACATGCAATTATCCAAAATAAAACCAAACAAGAATTGTAATGAAGATAAAATATGTAGACAAATAAGAATAAATGCTGCACGTGCACTCAGCATCATGCAGAGCAAATCTTGCACTGATATTTTACGGAATATTATACATTTTATATTATGCATTTAAATGCGGCTGCAATTTATTTATTTATTTTATTTATTTATTTTTTACTTTACTTAAATTTATATGAAAGCAAGCAAAGAAGACTCCATTTAAAATCACTGAAGTTGTCAATTAATGAAGCTCACCTTAATTCACAAAATATGTAATTTATTGATAACAATGAACCCTGTATTAAAGGGTTAGTTCACCCAAATATTAAAATTATGTCATTAATGACTCACCCTCATGTCGTTCCAAACCCGTAAGACCTCCGTTCATCTTCGGAACACAGTATAAGATATTTTAGATTTAGTCCGAGAGCTTTCTGTCCCTCCATTGAGAATGTATGTACGGTATACTGTCCACGTCCAGAAAGGTAATAAAACATCTTCAAAGTAGTCCATGTGACATCAGAGGGTCCGTTAGAATTTTTTGAAGCATCAAAAATACATTTTGGTCCAAGAATATCAAAAACTACTACTTTATTCAGCATTGACTTCTCTCCCGCGTCTGTTATGAGCGCGTTCACCTCACATCCGGTTCGCGAACGAATCACTCGATGTAACCGGATCTTCTTGAACCAGTTCACCAAATCGAACTGAATCGTTTGAAACGGTTCGCGTCAACAATAAGCATTAATCCACAAATGACTTAAGCTGTTAACTTTTTTAACATGGCTGACACTCCCTCTGAGTTCAAATAAACCAATATCCCGGAGTAATTCATTTACTCAAACAGTACACTGACTGTACCGAGCCAGATAACGAACGAAACATTGACTCGTTCTCGAGTCAAGAACCGTTTTTCTGTCGGACGCGTCCGATTCGAGAACCGAGGAGCTGATGATACTGCGCATGGGTGATTCAGACTGACACACAGCGCGTCTGAACCGAACTGGTTCTTTTGGTGATTGATTCTGAACCCGATTCTGTGCTAATGTTATGAGCGCGGGTAAACCGAAGGCTTCAATCAAGGGCAATCATCGCCAATGAAGTCATTACGTCGAGCGCAAAAGAACTGGTGAACAGTTTTCGGCAACCGGTTTATTGAATCAAACTGTCCGAAAGAACCAGTTCGCGGAGAAGAACAGAACTTCCCATCACTACCGGTGATCCGAAAACCGATGCAACCTGTTCTTGACTCGAGAACGAGTCAATGTTTCGTTCGTTATCTGGCTCGGTTCAGTCAGTGTACTGTTTGAGTAAATGAATTACTCCGGGATATTGGTTTATTTGAACTCAGAGGGAGTGTCAGCCATGTTAAAAAAGTTAACAGCTTAAGTCATTTGTGGATTAATGCTTATTGTTGACGCGAACCGTTTCAAACGATTCAGTTCGATTTGGTGAACTGGTTCAAGAAGATCCGGTTACATCGAGTGATTCGTTTCGCGAACCGGATGTGAGGTGAACGCGCTCACAAACAGACCCGGGAGAGAAGTCAATGCTGAATAAAGTAGTAGTTTTTGATATTCTTGGACCAAAATGTATTTTCGATGCTTCAAAAAAATTCTAACGGACCCTCTGATGTCACATGGACTACTTTGAAGATGTTTTTATTACCTTTCTGGACGTGGACAGTATACCGTACATACATTCTCAATGGAGGGACAGAAAGCCCTCGGACTAAATCTAAAATATCTTATACTGTGTTCCGAAGATGAACGGAGGTCTTACGGGTTTGGAACGACATGAGGGTGAGTCATTAATGACATAATTTTAATATTTGGGTGAACTAACCCTTTAATTTTGTCCATCCAATTTAAATCGTCATATCGCCCAGCCCTAGCATTTAATAATGTGAGTCTCTCTCTCTCTCTCTCTCTCTCTCTCTCTCTCTAACACACACAAAGAATATATATAAAAACACTTTTCATGATCTATAACCATTTTAAAAAATACTTTTAATGATCTATAAACATTTGTGAAATGATTATATAAAACTGTATTACCAGTTAAATTCATTAACTTTTTAAAATACGTATTATTATTCTTTGAAAGTTTTGTATAAATGATTTAAATGCTCTATACGCGTTTCTACAATAATTATTTAAAAGCAATCCGATAGCTCCATCTGGTGGCCATCACTGGTAGTAAAAAATGCATGCTTGATCCAGAAGTTATGATAGTTTTAATTTTATGCTGGCTCCTGAACATGATAAATTTATGAAACTTACTGTGTTTTTCTAAGAATGACTTCTACTACATATGTAAAAAATTATGAAGGGTTAGAATAAAGAATTCAAAAGATATAGGAAAATAACTGTTGCATTTTTTAATGTTACTTTAATAAATCGCTATGGCCACACCGTTCAAGGTCTCCTAAACCAGCAATTTACCATCTTCAGTATATTGGCATCATGTAGACAAAGTTTGGTGTGTATAGTGTAATTCTCCTCTGCGGAGTATGCATTAATTCACAGCCATATTTTTCCAAAAATCCACATTTAAACCAAAATAGCCGACTTCCTGTAGGTCACAGCTAATGACTGTAAATTAGAAAGTTGTCCGTCTTGATAAGAACAATATATATACCAAGTTTGGTGTCTGTAGCTAAAACTAACCCCCCCCACTTTTGACAAAAGGTGACGCTATAGAGTGCCTCCTCCATGCCCTTTCATGTGCTTTTGCCATTGTCTAGCTATCATTAATACTGATATGTGTTTTGAGTTTCATGTAATTCTGAGCATTTTATCTCCCTCAAAATCACTAGAACAGAATATTCAATATTGACACGTTGCCATGGCAACACTATATTAGATATCAATATCCCCACAACAGATTTACATCGGCCGTGTTTTGTCATTATTCTGATGAAGCTTGAAGCAAATCGAGTAAAAATAAGATGCTGAATTCAAAGCATTTTGAAAATGACACACTTCCTGCTGCCAGTTGGTGGCGCTATAACTGCCAGTTGGTGGCGCTATAACTTTGACTCCTAATAGTTCAATTCAATTAATAGTCACATATATGCGATCGACATCATACATCGAACAATCCGATGAAGTTTGATCTAAATCAAGGAATGTATGTGGATGTTATTAGACATTTCTTGTTTCTCATTTTTTGCCCTAATTTCAACGCCTCGCCACGGAAAAACCGTTCGAGATATCAAAAATCCCCTGGCAATTTTTCATCCCCAATGTCTTGAGATCATGTTCACCCAGTTTCGTGGAGAACGGGTGGAAAACCTCAGAGGAGTATTTCAAATTCCAGAGCATGCTTTTTTGAAACAGCCCTGAATAGCTCACTTCCTGTTGGGCGGAGCCTATGACATAGAGCGCGAAAGTTGTTTCGGCTCAATGAGATCTATAAGTGTACAGAGTTTCATATAAATACATGCAAGTATGTGTGAGCTATGGTTCAAGATTTCTGACTGTGTTCCAGGGGGCGCCGTAGAGCCCCTGTGCCACGCCCGGGTCCCAGCCTCTGCGGCGTCCTGATGGCCGCAGATTCCAACCTGTGTGCCAATTTTCAAGAGTTTTTGAGTATGTTAAGGCCCCTAAAAACCCCCGGAAGGTTTAAAAAAAAAAAAAAAATAAATAACCAATTAAATAGATGGCGGGCTCAAGCCATCAGCGCAAACGCCACCCCGGTGGCATCAGGTAAACTGTGCCCAGCGGGCACATGCATTTACAGTAACCCTCTGGCACTCAGGTTTTAAGGGATACGGCAATTAACGGGTTAATCCGAACCATCAAGACTTTGAAATCACATACACAGAACAGTATTCATTAAGAAAGTGAAATTAAATGATTAATAAACTATTTATTCGAACCCTTGCTATTTTCTATTCTAATAAAAGTCTTGGCTGTGGAACATCTGTAATAGAGTTGGCTAGCTGGATGCAAATAAAGTCATGCCTTTTATTTTTTCCCCTGTTTGCTATTTCACATTCCAGTCACTGAAGCGTTGTGGGCAAAACACAGAAGGTAACTGAAACAATGTGGTTTAAGTCAAGGTGATCATTCGGGGTCCAAGCACATTGGTTTGTGTAGATGATGCAGTTACACAATGAACGTGTCTCTTTTCAAGAAAATTATGAGTCCTTATGTGAGTACTATTATATGCACAACATGAAAATATATAACTAATATAGTGTCCCTTCTATACTTTTTCAGTAATGTGTGATAACTTTGAGAAATATGTTGTCAATACAATTAAAATAACAAAAAGTAATGGTATTTAGGAGATGATAGCTTTTGCATAATTACTATATCGGGCTTTATTATAGTTTATGGAAAAAGAATGAATGTTTATGCATTTTTTATTTATGCACATAAATGAAACATTTTCAAGTCTTTGAACAGATCTTGAAGTATTTGCTATCCTGTGGCGCCATCGTGTGGAAAACATTAGCATTGTGGCCTTCATTTCTGAACAACATTATGAAAGGGGCCAATATTATTTGAATGATTACAAATATATAATGATTAGTTTACTGATAATATACCCACATTAAAATCTAATTTACTGATTCTGTATCTTATTTCATGCTTAATCATGAGTTTAATTTTCAATTTACATTTTTAAGCAGTGTTGAAAGATTACTATGTGAGTTGCTAATTTTTTTTTTGGTTTTGTTTTGTTTGTTTTATTTTTTATTTTATTTTTTTAGGATTTATATTTAAAAAATTTAGCCTACTTCAAACATTTTAAGCAGCTTGAACAAAACCTGTTAATATTTATTACAGACCACTGTATAATAATCTAAAAAACAAATTTATTATGAAAATAAAGGTGTGTACACCAGTTAAATTGGATGATAAAGAAATTGCTAACAATAGTTTAATAGTGCATGTTTTAAGTTTATAGGTGTTTGGATGCAGAAATGGACAAATCAAATGTAAAAAAAATAACATGTCATCGATTCAGTTATAATAATAATAATAATAATAATAATAATAATAATAATAATAATAATAATAATAATAATAAATACATGAATAAATACACACATACAAAAAAGCAGCCAAAACGAATGATTTTCTGTTTTTTATATATAAAAAAAGAATACATAAAGCACCTGGAAAATTCCTTCAATTCAATATTCAAATCCAGTATCATGATCCACTTCAGATTTATTTCTCAACAGTTTATATTCACGTGGCTGTTTTCGTTTATATTCACCAAGCTATTATGTATTTTGAAATAATCTTGTAAGCGATTTGTTCGTTCCTTGCGACGAAAAGCCAGAATCAGCGTCCTCTGGATCTCGAGAGATCGATGTTATTCTGCCCTTAGACAATCTCGCGCTGTCAAATAGTATTTATTTCCACAATTAAACAGCTCAAAAACACCTGAATTCAGCTCTTGTTGTGTTCTAATGGGTGGATTGTGTGCATTCGCGGTAATATTTTGTTTTAAAAAGCTCTTAAAACTATAAAAATGCTTTTATTGTGAGCTCGTGGTGATACTGCACTCGCTGATGCAGCGGTGATTTCTCTCTGGTCTTTCTCACTGATCTCCGGCCAAACATCAATTATTAATGAGATCTGAGCCGGTTATAATAACATATGTTGGTTCAGCTTGTCAGTGTGAATGAAACTTGTATTTATTTGTCCGTTCTCGCCGAAAAAACATCACCGTGTTCTGGAGCGCAGAGCAATCGATGTGATGTTCAGCCCTTAGACAAAGAAAAATCTCACAAGCACTCATAAACACCCATTTTCATCTCTATAATATGTTCTTCTAATTGTTTTGTGTTAATTCGCTGCTGTGTTTTAATGTAAAAGGCTGTAGTTTCTGTATGTACACTTTTTTTCCCTTCAAGTGTTCAGAAGTCTCGCGCTGTCAGACAGGCTGCAGCAAATATTTCATTTTAACACTCACAAACATCTGAATTTAGCTCTTGGTGTGTTCTAATTGGCGGATTGTGTGCAATCGCCGTAATATTTTATTTTTAAAAGGTCTTAAAACAAGAATAAACTCGTTTGTTGTGAGCTCGTTGAGACAGCACGCGCTGTTCCGAGCGGCGATTTATCTCTCGTATATCTCTCTGTTCTCTGGCCATACATCAATTATTTATAAGCCCTGACCCGCTAATAATAAGATATGTTGGTTTAGCTTGTCAGTGTTAATTAAATTTATTTATTTTTTTGTATTTTTAACCGATTTAAAAGTGAAACTAAGCGAGACTCCTCCCTCTCAGTCCCGGGAATTGCTCCTGTAGAGGCGCAATTTCTCTCAGACAATGGAAGTCTCAGCACACATACACTCCTCACACAGAGCCAAAAATCCATATTCAAATCAAAATAGCCGACTTCCTGTTGGTCAAAGCTAATGACTGTGAATTAGAAAGTTGTCCGTATTGATAAGAACAATATATGTACCCGAGTTTGGTGTCTGTAGCTAAAACTAAGCCCCCCACTTTTGTCAAAAGGTGGCGCTATAGAGTGCCTCCTCCACGCCCTTTTATGACCCTTTTGCCAGTGTCTAGCTATCATTAATACTGATATGTGTTCTGAGTTTCATGAAATTCTAAGCATGTTATCTGCCTCAAAATCAGAATATATTATACAGAAAAATATTCCAGTTTGATATGTTGCCATGGCAACACTATATTAGATATCAATATCCCCTCAACAGTTTTACATGGGCCGTGTTTTGTCATTATTCTGATGAAGTTTGAAGCAAATTGAGTAAAAATAAGATGCTGAATTCACAGCATTTTGAAAATGACACACTTCCTGCTGCCAGTTGGTGGCGCTATAATTTTGACTCCTAATAGTCACATATATGTGATTGGCATCATACAACGAACAAATTGATAAAGTTTAATTAAAATCAGGAAATGTATGTGGATGTTATTAGACACTTCCTGGTTTCTCATTTCTTGCCATAATTTCAACGCCTCGCCACAAGCAAACCATTCGAGATATCAAAAATCCCCTGGCAATTTTGCATCCCCAATGTCTTGAGATCATGTTGACAAAGTCTGACTGCAATCCAGTGGGCGCCGTAGAGACAATTATACCAAATTCCAGAGCATGCGCTTTTTACATAGCTCTAAATAGCTGACTTCCTGTTGGGCGGAGCCTATGACATGCAATATGAAAGTTGTTCGGCACAATGAGATCTATATGTGTACTGAGTTTCATATGAATACGTGCAAGTATGTTTGAACTATACATCAACATTTCTGACTGTGTTCCAGGGGGCGCCATAGAGCCCCTGTGCCATGCCCGGGTCTCAGCCTCTGCAGCCTCCTAATGGCCACAGATTCTAAGGTGTGTGCAAATTTTCAAGAGTTTTTGAGCATGTTAAGGGCCCCAAAAGCCCCCAAAACTTTGACAAAAAATAAGAATACTAAACCCTAAATAGCCAACTTCCTGTTCGGCGGAGCCTATGACATGCAGTACAAAAGTTGTTTGGCTTGATGAGATCTATATGTGTACCAAGTTTCATACGTCTACGTGCAAGTATGTATGATATATGGCCCTCCATATTCCAGGGGGCGCTGTAGAGCCCCTGTGCCACGCCCGTGTATCAGTCTCTGCCCGGCCCTAATGGCTGCAGGTTCCAATGTGTGTGCCAATTTTCAAGAGTTTTCGAGTATGTGAAGGGCCCCAAAAAGCCCCGAGACGTTGAAAAAAAAAAATAAAAATAATAAATAATAATAATAATAATAATAATAAAAAAAATAATCCTAAGGAAAACAATAGGGCTCTCGCCCTCCAGGCTTGAGCCCTAATAATAATAATAAGAAGAAGAATAATCCTTAGAAAAACAAGAGGGCCCTGCGCCCATTGGCTCCGGCCCTAAATATAGCTGCAAGCAGCGATGGCGGGCTCAAGCCATCAGTGCAAACGCCACCCCGGTGGCATCAGGTAAACTGTGCCCAGCGGGCACATGCATTTACAGTAACCCTCTGGCACTCAGGTTTTAAGGGATACGGCAATTAATGGGTTAATCCGTTTTGAACTGTGTGAACATAGTTTCCGCCCAGGATTTACTTCCAAAAACAAAAAAGGCAAAAATAATAAACTAGTGTCCGAAGGAAAGGCTGTTTCAGCCCAGCTGGACACTACCCTGTGCTAAGCTGAGGAAGCAGTTCAAGTGCAAATTCACTCGGGGTAACATCAATGATTACATTACAATAAACAACAACAAAAAAATAAAAAATAAATCACAAATATAATATAAAGTTTAATCACCATACATACCACATGAAACATGAATCAAGCATCTTGGTTTTCCAGAAATATCTCGGACGAGCCCCCACTTTGTTAAGTCCCCGGCTTGTCTAGGGGTAGGGACTAACAAACAAATATATACCCAGGGTGGAAGAAAACCAAGGATAACTCAAAACATGTGTCAAGTTCATGTATTTATTTATTTCAGCCTTATATAATGTAAACTACTCAGTAAAAAGTGCAACACAATCTACAGTCTCCATGGCTCTCACCGCGTTACAGGAACGCACGCGGAGATTGCCCCCAGCTCACCACGCCGTCTTCCAGCTGATCGGGAATCCCGGTCCGACAGGTGCCTCCACAGAGTCACTTGACAGACGGTACGGGGAAAAACTAAGATCAGCACCCAGCAGATTGCGCTATAAACCACACAGTAATCCACACAGTAATCCACACAGAAGTTCACACAGTCTGACACGAGCTGCCCAGGGAAAAAGAAAAACCCATCGAGCGCACTTCACTGGCTCAACTTATACACCCCCACTAATTGCCACTGATCCGCTTCAGCCGCGGGATTCTCACCTCGCCAACCTCAAGATACGGGACACCTCCAGAAGGGAGACAGAAAACACCCACAACACCACACAAAACACACACAGACCTCACGGGTCGTAACAAACACAATACAATAATACAATAATAAATGGGTTAAAGCAAAAAAGCAAAAAAAAATAAATAAAAAAAAAATCATGAGCCTGAACTTTTTTCCAGGGGCGGGGCAGGGGGGGTAATTTTTTAACATTTGAAAGAATACTATGGCAAAGTTATTGCTTTCCCTATTCAAACTGATGTTTTTTATTTTTTTGCTAACGAGATGAGACAAAATACATATATACACTTAGCTCACGAGATGAGACAAAATACAGATATCACCACTTATCGGCACTAGGGGTGTGACAATACAGAGAGATAAGACAAAATACAGATACTTGGATCACTAGAACAAGACAATATTTTAATACTATTTTTAAGAAATTTTCAATGACAAAATATTTGTCTTTTAATTACAAAAAGTAAAACAATTCATTCTATGGCTGTAACTAATGATTATTTCGGTAATCAAGTAATCTACTGATTATTTGGACAACTAAGTAATCTGATCATTTTCAGCGACACAAATATACCTAAGTAAAAAACCAGGCTTTAGTATGACTATTTATAAATAAACTAACGATGAGGCAATAATAATTGGCTCAAAATATCAAAACCAAGTAATTACATGGTTTTATTAAACAACACTGTTAAAATACATAATGTAATATGCCTATACATAATAAGAACATAACAGACTTAAGTACATTATGTATTATAACAAATACCCGCAGAGGGTGCCAACGGCCTGGTGACGTTTCACTTTACAGCGTGATTGAACGCTGTTTAAATTCATTAGATTTTAATATTTGGCCACATGCAAACTCAGAAACTTTTATTTTGAAATCGCAATATACAATAAATGGCATATTTAGAAACAGGTTGACATGTTCTCCTGTGTTGGCAAAGGTTTATAAATTATTTCCGTTACAAATCTAGTTAGATAATGCACATTGTCTTCCCAGATGAACAATTCAAGCAATTCAAATTAATAGCATATAAAGAGTATAAGTTTAGCCCCTTTCACACATACTGTCTTCACTGGTAAATAACTGGTAAGTTACCATTAACAGATCATGGGCCCTATTTTAATGATTTAAAAGCAAAGTGTAAAGCGCACGGCGCAGGTGCACTCAGGGCGTGTCCAAATCCACTTATGCTATTTTAACGACGGAAAAATGGTTGCCGTGCCCGGGCGCATAGTCTAAAGGGGTTGTCCCTATTCTCTTAATAATTAATGAGTGTTTTTTGGGCATAACGTGTAATAAACCAATCAAAGTCTCATCTTCCATTCCCTTTAAGAGCCAGTTGCGCTCGTGCCATGACGGATTTGCTATTTACACGGCGGAATTTGGCAAGCGCAAAGACAGCTGCTCGTGTGCGAGCAAATAGATAGCCTAATTCTGATACATGCGATGAATATCCATTATGACATGTAGGCATTTTTATATTAATTAGACTACAAAAAATTCTTATGCATTGCAATCCTTTAATTTTTTATATTTGGCATGTTTGTGTGCTGCTGTGCGTCCCTGTGTTTAATAAGCAGTGTGTACGTGCGTTGTGGACCTGTCTATACTAACACGCTCTTTAAATAACAAAGAAAAAACATTGCGCCACACTTTAGACCAGGTTTGAGTTGGTCTATGGCGCAGTCTATTTTCAGCTCCTTAAAATAGCAATGCGCCTGAACACACCTCTTTTTTAGACCAGCACCCCCATGGACACACAAATGGGCGCAAATGCATTTGCTTATTAAACGACGTGGCGCCGGACCGGAAAATGCGAACGCCGCCGGACTGAAACTAGCAAACACACTTGCGCTGCTCCTTGTGTCGTATTGCGCCGGGTGTATGATAGGGCCCCATGTGTGAACAGGACCTTTTCAAAAATCCCGGTAAATCTGTTCTGGCGATCATATCGTTCTTATAGGGATGACATGATTACTCTGAGTTAGTTAGCCTCGCAGGTTTTTCAACGTGTCGCACTCCATTCATCAGGGCTGCGACTTTGCAATTGGATACTATTATACGCATCTCGTATTTTTATGAGCAAAAAATTCTGCCTGGCTAGTAATGTTAGTTTGGTTGAGAGTGAAAGTTGTGGTCCTCTCATACAGTGTTGGGCTAATTACTTAAAGAATGTAATTTATTACTCATTACTAGTTACTCAAGATTCAAGATTCAAGATTCAAGATTTTTATTTGTCACATACACAATTATATAGAGCATATATAACCAGCAGTGAAATGTGAGTCAGGTCCGCTCCATGGACAGTGCAATTATTAAAGTATACAACACAGATGAAAATATACATAAATATAGCTATGAAAGAATGAAATAAAAGTAAACAATAAAAAATATAAGAATAAAATATAAAATATATAAAGAGAGATGTATACTGTAGAATTAAATATATAGTGGAAAATAATGTGCATGAAAGTAAACTGTAGTCTTAAATAATAAGATACACAGGAATGTACAAGAGGCAAATGTGCAAACAGGTTGACACTTACAGTATGTCAATGTGAGGTAGTGAATGATGAATGTCTTACTGATAAAGTGAATATTAAGTGGAGACATGAAGATGTTAAGAGGCTGGTTTTGAGTTTAGGAGCCTGATGGCCTGGGGGAAAAAACTCCTCCTAAGTCTCTCAGTTTTTGACATCAGGCTACGGAAAACGCTTACCAGATGGCAGCAAAGTGAAAAGATGGTTACTGGGGTGAATGGAGTCCTTGATGATTTTAACAGCTCTGCTTTTGCAGCGTTTGAGGTAGATGTCCTGCAGAGAGGGGAGAGCAGACCCTGAGATGCGCTCAGCTAAGCGCACAACTCTCTGCAGGGCTTTGCAGTCATGACTGGAGCTGTTCCCATACCACACTGAGATACACTGAGTCAATACACTTTCAATGGCCCCTGAATAGAAAGTTTTCAGGATTGCAGGTGAAACCCTGAATTTTCTCAGCTGTCTCAGATGGTACAGTCTTTGCCTGGCTTTATTAACCTGTGTTTGAATGTGTGAAGTCCAAGTCAGGTCCTCGGAGATGTTTACACCGAGGTACTTGAAGCTTCTCACCCTCTCCACAGGGGTCCCACTGATCATAAGAGGAGTATAGGGCTGCTGCTGTCTCTTCCTGAAGTCAACAATCAGCTCTTTAGTTTTGCTCACATTCAGAGAGAGACAATTGTCCTGGCACCATGATGTTAATTTCTCTACCTCATCCAAGTATGCGGCTTCATTATTGTTGGAAATGAGGCCCCAGAACCACAGTATCATCAGCAAATTTAATAATAGATGTGGAGCTGTGAGAAGACACGCAGTCATGTGTGTAGAGAGAGTAGAGCAGGGGACTCAGGACACAGCCCTGTGGAGCTCCTATGTTCAGGGTGATGGAGTTAGAGGTGAACTGGCCTACTTTCACCACTTGAGGTCTGCCGGTGAGGAAATCAAGAATCCAGTTGCATAGTGAATAATTCAGGCCGAGGTCCATGAGTTTAGAAGCTAGCGTGATGGGGACTATAGTATTGAAAGCTGAGCTATAGTCGATAAATAGCAGCCTTACATAGTTCCTGTTATTGCTGTCAATGTGTGTGAGAGAAGAGTGCAGGATGTGAGAGATGGCATCATCAGTGGATCTGTTGGGGCGATAAGCAAACTGAAGAGGGTCCAAAGTATCCGGGATGGAGGAGCTGATGAAGTTTTAACCAGTCCACTCAAAGACCTTCATGACTATTGATGTGAGGGCAACTGGACGATAGTCATTCAGGCAAGAGGGGTTATTGTTCTTAGGCACAGGGATGATGACAGATTTTTTGAAGGAGGTGGGAACCACCGATGTGTAGCAAGAGACTCATTAAAAATGGATGTAAAACAAACCAGCGAGCTGATCAGCACAGGACCGCAGAATACGGCCAGAAATCCCATCAGGTCCGGCTGCTTTCCTGACATTCACTCGCTTTAGAGCCCTCCGAACCTCGTCCTCAGACACTGTGATTACATGATTATCGCTGCTCTGACTGCCGCTTCCTGACGCGCTGATCGGCAGACTCGCGCTGCTCAGATTGCTTTCAAAGCGGCCGTAGAAAGTGTTTAGCTCGTCAGCCAGCGACGGATCTGCTCTCACCTCTGCAGAGGATTTATTTCCAAAGGCACAGATGGTTCTTAGTCCTTGCCACATGCGTCGGGAGTCATTGAGCTGTAAATGTGACTCTATTCGTTCCCTGTATCGGAGTTTGGCGGCTCTTACTGCGTGTCGGAGAGCATAGCACGATGCTTTGTACTCACTCATGTTTCCCGACAAAAGACCGGCGTTGTAAGCAGCAGTCCGTTTGTTTACTGCTGCACGGATTTGTACTGTCCACCCAAGGTTTCTGATTAGAGAAGGTCCTTATAGATATTGTATCCGTAGCTTGTTCGGCTAGCGTGTTTACAAAGCTTAATGCTACATCCGTGAACTCGCTGACGTCAGATGAACTTGCCCGAAACATGTCCCAGTCTACGTCATCAAGAGCCGCCTGTAGCATGGCTTCTGAGTGGGCGGACCAGCGCGTCACCACCCTCTGCACCGGGGGTTCTTGAACGAGCCTTTGTTTATATTCCGGTGTGAGGAAAATGGCGGCATGGTCCGATTTGCCAAAACCTGGTAGTGAGCGAGCTTTGTAGGCATGCTTAAACTGAGTGTAGCAGTGATCCAGTGTATTCGGTCCTCTGGTTGGACAGGATACATGTTGATAATAATTAGGCATAACCTGCCTGAGGTTGGCTTTGTTAAAGTCCCCAGCGATGATAACAGCAGCGTCAGGATGTGTTGTTGATGTTGCCGCTGAGCGCATCGTGAAGCTCGGACAAAGCCAAACCGGTGTCAGCTTGTGGTGGGATGTAGACAGCAGTAACGATGATCGATGAAAACTCCCGGGGAAGATAGAATGGGCGGCAAATAATAGATAAATGTTCCAGATGAGGCGAGCAGGAGCGCGACAGTGTGGAGATATTCCTGGGGTCACACCATTTCTTGTTAATCATGAAACACACTCCTCCACCCTTGGATTTACCGGCCTCGGCTGTCCTGTCCATCCGTAAAACAGAGAAGTTTTCAGACGGCGTTACAGCAGCGTCCGGGACCGAGGGCGTGAGCCATGTTTCAGACAAACAAAGGATGTTACAGTCCCTAATGTCCCGTTGGAAACTTATCCTGGCTCTAAGATCGTCCATCTTATTCTCCAGAGACCTGGACATTGGCGAGCAGAATGCTCGGTAGAGGAGGACTGTGAGCTCTTTTTCTCAGTCTGTTGCGGACCCCAGCACGTTTCCCGCCCGCGGTGTTTCTTGATCCGTCGCCTCGGTGTGGTTATTCAGGTGGCCATTGTTCATCTCGGTGTTCCGGAGAATCTCAGATGGCCACGATGGGTTGGAGGATAAAGTGTCCTGGAAACAGGTTAGTGAAGCGGTATCCAATGTCCAAAAGTGTTCCTTTGTCGTAAGTGATCAGTGCAGAGGTTATGTGTGCAAAAAGAGAAAGCAAAAGTAGGTAAAAAAGTAAATAAAAACACAATCTAAGCGGAGCGACCTGGACGGCGACCGAACTCAGCGGCGCCATCTTGTTAATACTCCTTTCAAAACTAATTTTGTTACTTTACTTATTACTTTCTGGCAACAGTAATTAGTTACACTACTAGTTGCATTACTTTTTTTTCATGCCCCATAGAAGTTGTGTATCTGTGTATCTTCCACATAAATTCTTCTAGAATATTACTAAGAACATTTTTTCTGCCTCATAATTTGACCAAAATCCACATTGGATCACAGTCAGTGATCAAGTTATTACAAACACTCAATCATGACTGATAGTGACATTCAAGTAGAAGTGTTGTATTAATCTTATTAATTGTCATGTGTAGCTTGAAGCTAATTGTAATTTCTCCGTTACCCATATACAATTATATTTCATTATGTATTTTAAACAAATCATATAAATTTGTAAGAAACTGTTTAATTTTCCAAATATTAATAATATAATGTACCACGTGCATGCTGATCAGAGGGATGTGGGTGGAATATAATGCCAGAGTAAAGTAAAGCCACAACTTACACAACAGTGTTCAGATCATCATTTTCCAGACAAAATCAATATAATGCAATATTTCTATCTGCTGAATGTAAGCTTTTCCATATTCAAAACATGCCTGCTACACTGGGCATGCATGTGCAAGTCGTGAAAATTATGAAAATAAATCTAGGAATTATTTAATTGTTGGATTTTAAATCAGCGGGGTTGAGGCATCAAAAGTAACTAAGTAACTAAGCTGTTTTATAGATGGTAACTGTAATATTATTACTGAAATCTTATTAGTAATTAGTTACACTACCCAACACTGAGAGAAATAAAATCAACACAATAAAAAATTTAACAGTAACTAGTTACTGCCCAACACTGCTCTCATACCATTGATAGGTGAACTCATGGACTCGAAAGTGATTTAAATGTAGGATTATTATATTTATTTTTCCGCAGCCAAACGCTACACTCTGGAGATCCGGCATGGTGCCAGAGAACTTTAAGCCCTGTATAATGTAATATAAATTGAATCTGTACATAAAAACAAAAATGAATGAGAAACAGCCTGCTCTTTTCCATAGCTTATGTTTATCATAGATGTGTTTATCTACGTCAAAAACGCAAACAGCGTCCCTGCCGGAGCTGAGAGGAGAACGATCACATCGTCTTCTTTCTTATTGGCTGTCGTCCCAAAAGTTGCTCTTCATTTGCATAAAGTTGAAGGATTCTAAATTCTGTCACTTCGCTGGACATGCCCCATCCATTTGCCAACGATCCCTGTCGCTCGTGTTGCCGGAAACTGCCAGCTCTTCATTGAAATTAATGGGATCATGTCACTTTGTCATTGCGTGCCGCTTGTAGTGTGAACGGGGCTTAACTTTTCACACGCTCCGTTTCACACTATACAAGGTTGGCACCGCAATGCAGGAATAACATCACAAAAAGCCGTGCTAATCCTGCAACAGAGCAGAGTTTCATAACACCGGGTTAAAAGCATTGCAAACCCCGCTTCTAAATTTGGGAAACGTTTCTTTACCCGGGGTTAAAAGAGGTGTTTAGAACAACGATAACCCAGTGTTAAATGCTGTGTGAAAAGCCCTAAATAAATTGTAATTTTCCTAGTTGAAGGGGATGTCATATGACATCATTAAAATAACATTTTAATAACATGTATTTTAAATGCAATTTTCTTAGCATCATTTATAAATGATGATGTCCCACAGAGGGTTAGTATACAATAGTAATATATTCCTGTCATAATTTCTTCAAGTTAAATGGACTTTTATTTTGCCGGGCTTCCATGAAGGTCTTTCAGTTTTACTTTCAGTTTCAGTTTGTATTTAGCCCTATTCTGATGGGATTAGTTTTACATGGAGAGGTAATTATTACCAGAGATTCTCAGCGATTTTAGTCCAATCCAAATGTGCCATCTCGGTAATCATATAGAGACTTTTACCTTCTGCAAAAAAGGTAGAGTTACCCCTCCCATTTCTGGTAGTTTTACTGAGATTTCTTATCCAGTGCGAATTGGCCATACTAAATACATACTATTATATAATAATACATAATATTACATACATCCTGTGGTAAAATTACATTACTCCAGCTACCTTTCTAAAACTAATTCCTAAACCATGCCATTCATTCACACAGAGCATGCAGACTTGTTGGTGGCATGCACTGATTGCTGCTGATGCCTTTATTTCTCCTGTGTGAGACTGTTAGATTAATCTATATAGAGTAAAAATGTTCAGAGCTTATCATCGCTATCTTTTTTTAATCATGATCTCAATATGATATCATTTTATCACCCATCCCTACATGAACCAAAGAGCTTTTGGCTTGCTGCTTCTCTACCATCATGAGGAGATAAGCCATCTAGTCTTGTCACACACTTTTTTCTTTCTTTCATGTTGTTTCTTTTCTTTTCCCTTGAAAGTCTATTTTTTTAAGCTAAGTTTTGCCTTATCCGACTTTGCCTTATCCGGCTGTATCCGACTTTGTCTTTGACCGCCTCAAACCTTAACCAGCCTATGAGACTCATCATCTATCCTTCAGCCAATGCCCATTGTGGGTATCTTCCCAAAACATCACTCCAGAGTGTTCCAGACCATCAGCGAATCAATAAAGAATCAGCTGAACTGGTGCATTTAACAAAGTTTCATAGCCTCATTGAAAAGTCAACGCTAGGGTTAAATTAAATAAGTGATGGTTCGTTTAAGGAATTGCTTAAGGAATCGTTTAAGGTCTAAGGAATTGCATATATCTGTCCAGCAAAGTCTTGTTTGTATTTGAAGAAAAGTGTCTTGTGTTATATCAAAGAATATAGAATACCCAAGACATGTCACTCATATAGTTTTGAATGGGGAAAAATGCAACGCTCAAAATGAGAGAGACAATCGCTAATTGGTAAAGTCAACATGTCGCTGCAGCTGCCGTTAGAAGTCCCAGTTGCTATTGAAACAGTCAGCGCTCTGAGACGCATGCTCAGGACTGCGCATGCACACTGGCTGACTTAGCCTGAATAATACGTTTTTTATAACGCTATTTGAGCAAAAGTAACAACATTCATGACAAAGTTGTTGTCAGATTTCTTTGGTGATTTCAAATATGAAATTAAATCGTAAGCTTAGTGAACAGTTTTGGAGAATTTGAGGTTTCCCCATTCAAAGAGATAGGAGTTGCACTTGGATACCAAGAGACATTTCAAAGATGGCCGCCGAGTGACATGACTTGTCTTAAAAGGACTTATTTATTTAAGGCTATATGCTTACAAATTAATGTTTAAACTGTCAATCTTGTTACCGCATTAATAAATAGTGTTTTCACTATATTTTGGATATTAATATCTGTTGTATAGTTGATAGTTTCAGCAATTCAGTTGATCAGCCATAAAAAAATTGTGTCAAAATTCCCTATAAATATAATAATTAGTTCGCCTTGAGCTAAATTTACCTATTTATCTTACAGAAGAGTCCCTGTAAACCATGCAGTATATGCCAGTTTGTGTGTGTGTGCGCACTCGGTCACTGATTGCTGTCTTACCGGAATGTATCTCTTTTCTGGCTGTGTGTTGGAGTTTAGTTCCGGAGAATCGAGAGCAAGGTGACTTGGTGCAGGATCTGTGAACAGAAGGAGCTTTTCTACACACTGCCTGGTGGTATTTAAGATCCTACACAAAGACATAAAACAGCAACAACATAAAACAGTAATAACTACATTTGTAGTATTCTTAAGGTTTTCAGCTTTGGCTTTGTTTAAATTAATGAGATGCTTTAAATTATCATGTCACTCAGCACTCACTTGCATATCAGATTAAAAACAAAACAAAAAAAATGAGCTTACTGCATTTTAAATTATGGTAGGCACTTCCGGTTTAGGTAAATTGGACTCAAAAAGACAAAAACAAATAAAATTAAATCAAAGTTGCACTACAAAAAATGTCAGTTTGACTCGAGCTGTAAAATTTCCATCATGTTCTTTTTTCAGACAACAGAAGAATAACACAATGCTTGGTCTTTTCAGTTTGCTGCATTTTTTTCCTCTGGATTATTAACTTCTGGGGTTCCCTCTTGAGACTTGGCTCTCGACATTGTTTCAGAGCTGACGTCCTGGGAAAACTCCCTTTCTTAAAAAATGCTGAAGCCTGATTGAATCATGCTATTGAACCTGCAATGGGCCCACTGAGCTACCAGACTCGCATGAGTAGTGTGGGGATCTGCCGATCAAGACTATCCATGCAAGACTTGCTGCAGTCTTCAGCAAGCCACCCACTGTTGTGCCTCACCCTCCAGTCACTGTCGAGCTGTGAGCGGAAGGTCTCATAAGCCTCTGTTGGGAGGCTCCCTCAATCAACTGACACCATCCCAGGGCCCATGTATTCGGAGGGCAGCATTTGCCCTTGCACTGAAGTGCAGGACCTGGTCTCCTTTGGAACCAGGGAGGAAGATGCTATGTCATCCACTGACTCTGTCCCAGGTGCTTGGTCAGAGGCTCCAATGGATGACCCCTCCAGTGACCCCTCTTGATGTGGAACTTCTGAATATCCTCTTGGATGCCTAGGCTGAGATGGGCCTGGAATGGTCAGCCCCCAAACAGCCTATGAAGAAGTGAATGGATGGCTCCTATCTGCATGTGGGCCACCAATTAGCTGCCCACGGTGCTATTCTTTCTGGAGTTACATGACGAGCTCACCTGGGCATGGCGCTCCCCTCACTCAGCCCAAGCCCATGACCAGGGAATTCACCTCTTATTCATGGTCGAAGGACATATGGTCACATTCAAAACAAACAAACAAAAATACTATGGCTGCCAACAGGACTTACCATCTCTGCAGATGATGTAATAAAGAACAAGATTAATGATGAAGGACAGTAAAGAACACAAGGAAACTCTGGCAGTGTAAATAAAAAAAAAATAAAATAAAACAATCTCAAAACAATTACTGGAACAAATATTCTGGAATCTGACATCTGAACGTGTGAAAGGGCCTTATTTTGCATAGTACTTTTTTTTAAATTAGGAATTTCAATACAGTACAAACACACTACAAAGCAATGTAATATCATGATGAAGGCACAATACAAAACAACTCTTGCTTGCATCATAAAACATAATCCACCAGAAATGAGAGATAAACATCACTGACCGTTTTCTGAACATTGAGTCTCTCAGTGGTCATATCGGTTTGCTCCTGCTGGACTGATTGCTTCAGTTCATCTTTACAGACTGATTCTGTGAACTACACACATACACACACACAATCAAAACACAGTCCACATGATCAGGCTGTTGGGATATGAATGTTTAAAAGTGTATGCAGATCAAGAGCTTCTAAAAAACCGCAACAAATTCCTTATGTGTTTGCACACACTTGGTGAATAAAGCTAATTCTGATTCTGATTTTAGTGTGGTGTGTGGGATGTACCTGGGTGTTTCTGTGGTGTTGCTGGCTATGACTGGCATTGTCGCTGATCAGAGCATCTTGCTGGATAGAGTGCTGTACAGGTGTAGAGAAGGGGGGTAATGAGTGTGCATGAGGTCTGGAATGGCATGAACCTGGATGAAAACACAAGCTTGTTTAGTTGTCTGGTGTACAGTCACTTGTTCGCAGTGGTGTGTGAGTACATACTTGACATACTTATGACACACTCCATGATGCTGTCGCTATGATGAGACTGTTTATCTTCCTCTCCTGGCTCACATATCTCCCCAATTTCACTCAGAGCACGCTTCAACATCTGCACCACAAAGCCAATTTAACTAACATATTTATTGTACAGTATACATGCAGCATAGCAGCACTAGAACAATTGATACTGAAATTCATTATCATTTACTTGTCTCAGTGTTGCTTCCAAGCTTGTGTAATACAAAATGTAATACAAAATTAGACATTTCCACACAACAACAAAAAGACTAAAAATAACAAAAAATATATAGCTGCAAGCAGCAATTATCGGAATTCAGTCACTTTAAGTGATTTAAGCACATATGAAAAAAGATATTACATATTATTTAGCAAGCCTGTAACCACCTAAATCGATGACTAAAAAAAGCATCTTTGGCAAATCCAGGTAATTTACCATAGAAATATGATGATTTTTAACATTTATGACAGTTATAGCACCACATGTGGTCGGATTGGAGGAGTTCACAAAAGTAGTTTTTTTTAAATAATGTCAAATATTTAAAAGAACAATTTGATTGACAGCAGTGTTCCTACATGCAAGGTTATTCTTTGAAGATCTGGTGTATGCATGAATATATGAACATTTTCTGCAATTTGACGTTATTTACCATAGAAATATAATGTTTTTGAAGCATTGTTAACTGTTATAATGCCACCTATGGTCCGATCTCCATTAAACTTTGCATGCTTGTCTCACTTGTTGCATGTGCTCACCTTGTTTTGTGAAGTTTAAAGATTTCTTTAGGATTTATAGGCTTTTGGGTATATTAGGACAAGGCCCTTTTCTAAACAACCCCATTATAGCTAAACCTAAAGATCCAGATAATCAGGGTTTTTTTTTTTGTTTGTTTTTTTTTTTAATTGAGTGAAAAACCTAGGACTAGTTCACAAAAATATATATTTATTTATTATTATTATTATTATTATTTTTTTTTACATATTCTCAATTACTGAATAAATGACTTGCTTGACAACAGTGGTAGTACAGGCAAAGTTGTTAAGAATGAGTAGGTCTATCATATGATATGAATATTGTGTGTATGTGTGAGAAACCACACAATATACAATAGTTTATGCCATTGAAAAAAATCAAACAGGACCACTGAGTTTCATTCTGATCGACCTCTGTTAACCTTGTCCAATAGGTGCTCAAACTTCATTGGCCAATGATGAACATGTTTTTTGAGATATGCAGATGTCCTTATAGACACTTGTGGCACAAAGACACTGCATACCAATTTTCATGCTGACTGGAAAAATGGTTGCATAGTTATTGCCATTTTTATGTTTTTTTTCCCCCTATTATAGTGCCACCAAGTGGCCAAGCTCCGTGATAGGAGTACTTGTCAGATTGAGCTCTTACATAAGCATTCAAAAATTATAGCTGTTTTAGTAAAAGTGGCCCTGCCCTTTCAAAAGTGTTGGCGTCACTTTGCGATGGTAAGTCAAAATTTCAGTTTGATAATTACTGATATTCGCTCTCCAGAGAATCTTTCTCAGAGGTGTAAAGAGTACCTGGAAAACATACTTGAGTAAAAGTACAGATACCTTACAGTGAACATTACTCCACTACAAGTTACAAGTCACAAATTTCAAGACAACTTGAGTAAATGTCTTAGAGTATCTGATTTTAACAGTGCTTGAGTATTTTACTCATACTGAATATAGGCTCAAAGATGCACTAGTCAAAGAGACATGCCAGTGAAAAAAAAAGAAAGAGTTGATTTGTCAGAAGAGCAATAAGTATTTTCTAAAACTGAACACCTCAAAAAAAAAAAAAAAAAAGGAACTCATTCATTTAAAGTACAGTAGGTAGACAACCAAAATGGGTATTAACGCCATGTGTACTGCCGCCGCAGGGCCACGGCGTTAACTGCAAGTCAGTCGCGTGTTAAAATCATTCGCAAAACTACTGCCAGGTGGCATGTTTTATAGGCTTTTTTAGATTTGGGAATACACATGCGTTACAGACGTGACAAAAAACACCAGAGTTTTGGGAGACATTATATTTTGTAGACTTTATGTGATTTAAAATCCACAAACCAGAAGTACAATATCTGCAGAGAAGGGTTGGCCATTCTCAAAACACAAAATATTGATTTTATTTAAATTTTCGTTTTTGTGTTTCAGAGGAAAAATCAGTGTTAAGACATCTCTCCATTACAGACCATTCTGAAAGAAGAATTTATGCAAACGCGTATACAATTCTTTAAAAACTTTAACAGAGATGTCTAGAGGGTATTTAATAGGTGTGCCTCCCACGTAAGATTTTTCTAGTTACTAGTTGTTCATTTGTCATTATTCGTTGCATTATTCAACTAATCGCAGGTTTATATTAAATTTACATCTATAATCCATAATGAGCCTTAATATATTCTGCACTCAAGCACATGCATTAAGTTTGCCACAAAGCACAGGCAGAAGTAGCCCAATAATTGTGAAAAAGGAGACATTTTAATTATTTATTAATAAACAAATGTTTTCTTGTCGGCTGCAAGATGAAATTCACAGTGCTGACTCTCTCCACAAGGACACGCCTTTAGAGAGAAATGCAACCTTCACAGATTACATAATGCTTTAGTTTTGAATTGATTCGTTTAAAAGGCATTTCAAGCTTTCTGTAGATATATTTCTCATGTATGTCAGTTATTTCATTAGGAAAAAAAATCACATGATCGAGAGGGTGCCTCCCTGTCATGCAGGCGCATTTATAATTTTCACACAAACACTTGAATATGACTAATAATTCACATTTTGCATATGCATTACAAAGTAAAACATTTTTTTAACCTGCAATTATTCAAAATAAAACCAAACAAGATTTGTAACGAAGATAAAATATGTAGACAAATAAGAATAAATGCTATGCGTCGCACTCAGCATCATGCGCACCGAGCAAATCTTGCACTGATATTTTACGGAATATTATACAAACCTGCATTTAAATGCAGCTGCAATTTATTTATTTCATTTATTTATTTTTTACTTTACTTAAATTATATGAAAGCAAGTAAAGAAGACTCCATTTAAAATCACTGAAGTTGTCAATTAATGAAGCTCTTTTTTACATTGTGTGCATTTTGTTGATTATAATGAGAAAACCTGAGTTCATACGTGAAGATGTTTTATTAATCAGTCCATTCTTTAGAGTTTCAATGACTTAGTTAAATCGTGCAGGTTTAATTTATTCATTTCTTGTTTTAATTAGGCGTAAATAATGGGAGCAAAATTATACAGTGCCTCACGTTTTACTAAAATAAAGAAAATAATTTATAAAACAGGCAAGCCTAGCTCACAATAGGCTACCACTTTTAATGCTCTGATGCAAAGTAAACCACAATTTCTTTTGAATAATGTAACACAATTCATATTATATAAATAATACTGCACACTATTTAAATGTGTCAAATCTAAAATATGGTGTTGAGAAAATATAAGCACAGGGTCATAGGCTTGACATTTATCCTGCTTGAATTCATTCTAGGAAACGCACATATCTTCATAAGGACTAAACTTTCATCTGTGAATATTAAATATTTTAACTAGCCTACAGTGTTTTTCTTTAATTTTCCCCGACTGATGTCAAATATAACACATTGGCGAGGCAAAGCTGACGTCTGTTTGCGAAAATGTGCTTTGATGTGCTTGTTTGAAAACTTCTGATTAAAGCGCCACTCAGCGGTCAAAAGCTGCAAATGCACTTTGCAGACGTGGCGGCGGTGGTACGTCCGGCGGTAGAACCACCGTTTTGGATGGCCACCTACTGTATCCTTGTTGACAAGTTTGGGTATAATACTTTCAGTGCCATATAGTTAGCAATATCACTGCAGAAAAATCTAGGTGCCATGCAAAATGTAATGTGTAATTGCAACACTCATTACAAATGCAGTGATGTAAAGAGTACAGATACTTATTCAAAAATGTAGTGAAGTAGAGAGTAAAAGTTGCTAATATCTTTGATACTCAATAAAAAACTACAGAGTATCCATAAAGACACTCAAGTACTCAAGTACAGGTCCTTCTCAAAAAATTAGCATATTGTGATAAAAGTTCATTATTTTCCATAATGTAATGATAAAATTAAACTTTCATATATTTTAGATTCATTGCACACCAACTGAAATATTTCAGGTCTTTTATTGTTTTAATACTGATGATTTTGGCATACAGCTCATGAAAACCCAAAATTCCTATCTCAAAAAATTAGCATATCATGAAAAGGTTCTCTAAAAACGAGCTATTAACCTAATCATCTGGATCAACTAATTAACTCTAAACACCTGCAAAAGATTCCTGAGGCTTTTAAAAACTCCCAGCCTGGTTCATAACTCAAAACCGCAATCATGGGTAAGACTGCCGACCTGACTGCTGTCCAGAAGGCCATCATTGACACCCTCAAGTGAGAGGGTAAGACACAGAAAGAAATTTCTGAATGAATAGGCTGTTCCCAGAGTGCTGTATCAAGGCACCTCAGTGGGAAGTCTGTGGGAAGGAAAAAGTGTGGCAAAAAAACGCTGCACAACGAGAAGAGGTGACCGGACCCTGAGGAAGATTGTGGAGAAGGACCGATTCCAGACCTTGGGGGACCTGCGGAAGCAGTGGACTGAGTCTGGAGTAGAAACATCCAGAGCCACCGTGCACAGGCGTGTGCTTTTTGAACCAGAAACAGCGGCAGAAGCACCTGACCTGGGCTACAGAGAAGCAGCACTGGACTGTTGCTCAGTGGTCCAAAGTACTTTTTTTCGGAAGAAAGCAAATTTTGCATGTCATTCGGAAATCAAGGTGCCAGAGTCTGGAGGAAGACTGGGGAGAAGGAAATGCCAAAATGCCTGAAGTCCAGTGTCAAGTACCCACAGTCAGTGATGGTCTGGGGTGCCATGTCAGCTGCTGGTGTTGGTCCACTGTGTTTTTATCAAGGGCAGGGTCAATGCAGCTAGCTATCAGGAGATTTTGGAGCACTTCATGCTTCCATCTGCTGAAAAGCTTTATGGAGATGAAGATTTCGTTTTTCAGCATGACCTGGCACCTGCTCACGGTGACAAAAACACTGGTAAATGGTTTACTGACCATGGTATTACTGTGCTCAATTGGCCTGCCAACTCTCCTGACCTGAACCCCATAGAGAATCTGTGGGATATTGTGAAGAGAAAGTTGAGAGACGCAAGACCCAACACTCTGGATGAGCTTAAGGCCGCTATCGAAGCATCCTGGGCCTCCATAACACCTCAGCAGTGCCACAGGCTGATTGCCTCCATGCCACGCCGCTTTGAAGCAGTCATTTCTGCAAAAGGATTCCCGACCAAGTATTGAGTGCACAACTGAACATAATTATTTGAAGGTTGAGTTTTTTTGTATTAAAAACACTTTTCTTTTATTGGTCGGATGAAATATGCTAATTTTTTGAGATAGGAATTTTGGGTTTTCATGAGCTGAATGCCAAAATCATCAGTATTAAAACAATAAAAGACCTTAAATATTTCAGTTGGTGTGCAATGAATCTAAAATATATGAAAGTTTAATTTTTATCATTACATTATGGAAAATAATGCACTTTTTCACAATATGCTAATTTTTTGAGAAGGACCTGTATATTATTAATTCAAAGGGTACATAGCTTTTGGTTTTCTGCTTCTACTTGACAAGCAGGTGTTGGTTCACTATGCTTGCATGTTACTGTTGTCTGCAAAAATTACTTGAATCATATTATGATATAGCAAATCTGCATCACAAACAAACATAGAATAAAGTGTTATCATTACTAGGGATGGGTACCGAGAACTGGTATTTTTTTGGACCAGTATGTAATTGGGTCGATACCGGAATAGGACAAACGATACTGTTATCGATACTTGTGTTGTTTTATCTCCATATACTTCAATGTTAATGGCGAATTAGAATCTGCTGCTTGTCATTTCCCTTTACTGAATGATGTGGCCGACGTTAGCGCAATGTGCGTGTGATATCCATGGTGCATGTGCTGTGTGTGTTTGCGTGCAATCAGTCATTGCGGCAAGAGTGAAACGTTTGAAAGTGAGAGCTCACGCTACAAAACTAAGCGACAACAGTGTCAGATGAAATTTATGGAGCAGAGTAATAGTGAACACTATTATGTATTATGTCTCGTGGCTCCAGCTCCAACTGAAACTTGTGAGACACATTTACATCAAATGTTTATTTGGTAGAGTTACACACACAAAACTTATTTGCAATCACAAAAGTATGTTATTTCCGCGTGCTTTAAAGCCATGCCGGTTAATCATTTAATTTGCGTGCTGTTCTAACACGTGCTTATTCAGAGCGCATACCCCCGAAGAGACCGTACACTAAAAGGCTGGTCAAGCAGCACCTTATTACTTAGTTATCGTCTGATTGCGCTAATACTGTCAAAAACACAAGATTTACATATAAACACAGTTAATGTCTAAAGTGAATGTAAACAGTTGAGAGAAAAACAAATGCGTGCAGCTCTTAAAGGGACTGTACTAAACATTCTGCCGCTTGTCATTAAAGGGACAGTTCACCCAAAAATCTATTTTCTGTCACTATTTCCTCAGTCATGTTGTATCAAACATGTTTTAATTAGGGCCCGAGCCAATGGGCGCAGGGCCCTCTTGTTCCCCTAAGGATTATTCTTATTATTGTTTTCCTTAGGATTATTTGTTATTATTATTATTAGGGCCTGAGCCAATGGGCGCAGGGCCCTATTGATTCCCTAAGGATTATTATTAGGGCCCGAGCCAATGGGCGCAGGGCCCTCGTTCCCCTAAGGATTATTAGGGGCCAAGCACCGAAGGTGCGGAGGCACCTATTGAAATCGTTAGATTTCTTTTTATTATTATTATTATTATTCTTCCGCTTCCGCCGCAAGTCTATGGCAGCCCATAGAACCGACTGCGGGAAAGTTGTGAAATTTGGCACACTCATAGAGGACAGTGTCAACATTAACCATCGAAAATTTAAAGTCTCTAACTCCAGCTCTCTAGCGCCACCATTTGTCCAAACTTTCAAAAAATGTATGCTAATAACATTTGAACCATAAGGTACAGAAGGAACATTATATTTTTCTCTGAATCTTTGGCTCATGCCAAGTCGATTGAACCCCAAAATTCAAAAATCGCAAGGTTTAGTTTTTTTTTTCTATTTTTAGATATTCGAAAAAAAAGTACTTTTTCTATCTCTTCCTAGACGGTTAGTCCGACTCTAACCAAAATGAGCTCAGATCATCTTAAGACCATGCTGGCAAAAAGTTATGGAATTCAAGTTGATTATTCAAAACGTTCTGGAATAACACGCAAACGAATTCAAGAAAAAACACACAAAAATAGTTATGAGGCTATATCTCCGCAATGGTTTAGGGTATTGAGACCAAACTTAGTGTATGTTGTAACAAGCATAGCCTGAGGCTAACTGCAGTGTTTCAGCGCAGTGCCCCCTAGTGGTCAGGAGATACAAAAAATGCATATTTTTGCACAGAACTTCTGAATGGTTTGGCCAAAAATCACAAAACTGGTCTCTTCAGATTTGGTGCATCATGTTGAATCGAATGATATGCAGTTTTCCCATGTCAGCCATTTTGGGCGTCGGCCATTTTGAATTATTATCTAAGTTGCTGTATTTCACAAACGCATTAGTGTATCGTAACGAAACTAATTACAAAAATGTTCGACACCATGCCTTGATGGTACTCAAAAACTTTGGGCACAGCGCCACCTTGTGGTCAAAAGTTATAAAGAAATTTAACAAATATGCTAATAACGTTAGAATACATTGAACTATTGGAATGAAAGTGGTATCCCTAAATTCTTTGGATCATGCCGAGAACATCGATACCAATTATGACAAAATTGGCCAAACTTCCTGTCCGCCATTTTGATTCATGTTGAAAACCTAATTTTTCAAACTCCTCCTAGACCGTTAGTCCAATTTTTCACCAAATGTGACTCAGATCATCTTCAGAAGATGCTGGCAAAAAGTTATGGATTTCGTGTCGATATACGAAACGGTTTTCGTTTAGCGCATCAACAAATTTGGTCGTTAGATGCCAAAATACATCTGAGGCTGTATCTCTGCAAAGCTTTGACATTTTTGCACCAAACTTTGTAGGTGCCATTGTCACCACAAGTTGATCACGCCACATCAATTTGGTAACAGCGCCACCTATTGGTCTGGAGTAATAAACATTCATTAATTCTTATTTATTAGCATTTTTGAAAATTTCAGAACTTTTGATTTCATTGACCTATTGTAATGAAACTGATCTCAAAATGTTTCTTGGGTCATGCCGACAACAAACATATCAATTATGTCATAATAAGCCGAACTTTCTGTCGGCCATATTGATTTATGTTGAAAACATACTTTTTTGCTCTCCTCATCAACCTTTTGTCCAATTTTCACCAAAATTGAGTACAATCATCTTCAGACTGTGCTGACAAAAGGTTATGGATTTCGTGTCAATAGACACAACCGTTTTCGTACAGAGCCGCTATAAACTTTAAGCACTGTGTCAAAATGACTCCAAGCCTATATCTCTTCAAAGGCTTGACATACTGACACCAAACTTTGTATGTGCAATAGTCACTTCACACTGACCATTCCACACTAATTTGGCAACAGCGCCACCTATTGGTCAAATGTGATAAGACAATAAATCCTATTACTAGTTGTTTTGTTTATTGTTTTCAAGCCATTCTGCCTAAAATAATCTTAAAAAGGTTTTAATTACTCATTCCCGCCATTCGTCTGAAGCTTGCTCCTGTAGTGCTTGGCCCCGTAATTGCTGCTTGCAGCTATATTTCTTATTATTATTCTTCTTCTTTTTATTTTTTTTTAACCTTCCGGCGGTTTTGGGGGGCCTTAACATACTGAAAAACTCTTGAAAATTGGAATACACATTGGAATCTGTGGCCATTAGGACGCCGCAGAGGCTGGGACCCGGGCGTGGCACAGGGGCTCTACAGCACCCCCTGGAACACAGTCAGAAATCTTGAACCAAAGCTCACACATACTTGCATGTATTTATATGAAACTCTGTACACTTATAGATCTCATTGAGTCGAACAACTTTTTTGTCAAAAGTGGGGGGCTTAGTTTTAGCTACAGACACCAACTCGGTACATATATTGTTCTTATCAAGCCGGACAACTTTTTAATTTACAGTCATTAGCTAAGACCAACAGGAAGTCAGCTATTTTGATTTTTAATGTGGATTTTTGAAAAATCATGCTGTAAATTAATTCATTCTCCTCCAAGAAGAAACAAGTAATTCACACCAAACTTTGCCAACATGATAACAATATACTGAAGATGTCAAATTGCGATCGGGTTTAGGATACCTTGAACGGAGTGGCCATAGCGATTTATTAAAGTAACATAAAAAAAATAACAGTTATTTTTCTATATCTTTTCAATTCTTTATTCTAACCCTTCATAATTTTTTACATATGTAGGAAACATAGTAAGTTTCATAACTTAATCATACTCGGGGGCCAAAAGAAAATTAAAACTATCACAAACCTGGACAATTAAAGTGGATGACTGTAGTACCAATGATGACCACCCGATGGAGACATAAGATTACTAATTCTCTGTGCATAGAATTGCACTGTACTCTCAGTATTCTTAAAAATAATTATTATAGAAATACATATAGAGTATTTAAATCATTTATAAAAATCTTTAAAAGAAAAATGATATGTATTTTAAAAAGTTAATAAGAATTTCACTGGTAATATAGATTTATATAATTATTTCACAAATGTTTATTGATCATTAAAAGGATTTTTAAAAATGGTTATAGATCATGAGAAGTGTTGGCAACAATTTATAATAAGCTCTCTTTGGTTTACATTAGTTAATGCATTAACTAACATGAACTAACAATGAACAATCTATTTTTCAGATCATTCATTAATCTTTTTTAATGTAAGTTAATCATATATATATATCATTAAAAACATTCATGTTCATGTTAATTTACAGTACATAAACTAATCTTAAAATAAAACTTTAAATAAAAAATCTATTAATAAATAATGTATTAAAATATTTTAACTAAGCTTTAATTAACATTAATAAATGCCATATAATTGTTATTCATGTGAACTAATATAGTTAAATAATATAGTATTTAACATTAGTACAAGCTAAGTATGAACAACATATTTTTACTGCATTTATTTGTGTTAGTAAAAAATTGTTTGTTAATTCATGGTACAGTAACTGATGTACATTAACTATACATTTTAATTAATAATGTATTAATCCATTTTGAACATTAACTAAGATTCATAAATGTTATATAAATGACGTTCATGTTAACTTATATAATGTTAAAAACTAAATCCTTATTGAAAAGTGTTACAAGAATTATATATATATTGTTCTTTGTGTGTGTGTGTGTGTGTGTGTGTGTGTGTGTGAGAGAGAGAGAGAGAGAGAGAGAGAGAGAGAGAGAGAGAGAGACTCACATTAATAAACGCCATACAATTATTGTTCACGTAAATTAATATAATTAATGTTAATAACTGAAACCTTATTGAAAGTGTTACCAAAGTTTTATATAGTGTTGTCTGTGTGTCTCTTGATGGCACATTACATTATCAGGGGGTATCTCCTCATCCACCTGGATGGATGCGATGGCAGCCATAGTGCGCCAGAACGCTCACCACACACCAGCTTTTTCGTGGAGAGGAGACAGACTGATGAAGCCAATTAGCAGATATGGGGATTGTTAGGAGGCCATGATGGTCAGAGGCCAATGGATGAAATTGGCCAGGATGCCGAGGTCACACCTCTACACTTTTCGAAAGACATCCTGGAATTTTTAATAACCACAGAGAGTCAGGACCTCAGTTTAACGTCTCATCCAAAGGACGGTGCTTGTTGACAATATAGTGTTCCCATTACTACACTGGGGCACTAGGACCCACATAGACCACAGGGTGTGCACTCCCTGCTGGCCTCACTAACACTTTTCCAGCAGCAACCTAGTTTTCCCAGGAGGTCTCCCATCCAGGTTCTGACCAGGCTCAGCCCTGCTTAGCATCAGTGGGCAACCAGTCTTGGGCTACAGGGTGACATGGCTGCCGACACATAAATCCATAAATAAATCCAACACACTTGCCAAAGCAAGTGTGTCCAATCCTGTTCCTGGCAATCAACTGTCCTGCAAAGTTCAGCTCCAACTCTAATCAATCAAACCTTCCTTTAATTTTCAAGCGATCCTGAAGTCCTCAATTAGTTGCTTCAGGTGTGTTTGATTAGGGTTGGAGCTAAACTTTGCAGGACAGTCGATCGCCATTAACAGAGTTGGACACCCCTGTGCTAGAGCAGGGGTCTCAAACTGCCGGCCCGTGGGCCATTTAAGGCCCCCCCCTCCCACTCCACCCGGCCCGCCACTGATGTTGAAAAATAAAACATAATCCGGCCCGCTAAATGAATATTATTATTACTATTATTATTATTTTCTAGTTGTCTCAAAAAAAAAAAAAACGTGCCTGCAGACAGATTTGAAGACAGCTGGTTTCGGGGCATTCATAGTTTATGTTGTTTGGCTGCGAAGTGCGAATGAAAAGATGTCTCTTTCCAAACCGAAAAGGAAAGTGGATGAGGCACACAGAAAGTTTCAAGAAAGATGGACGTTGCAGTATTTTTTTGTGGAGTTTAATGGAAACGCTACCTGTCTGATATGCAAAGAAAAAGTCACCGTTCTAAAGGAATATAATCTCAAGCGTCATTACTCGACTAAACATGGAGAACAGTATGATAAGTACCAAGAAGACGAGAGAAAAAGATGAGCCAGGCAGTTGCAGAGAGAGCTAACGTCCCAGCAAAACCTTTTCCATAAATCCAAAAAGGATGCTAATGCTGCAGTTGAGGCAAGTTATGTGTTGAGTGAGTTGATCGCTAAAGCGGGAAAGCCATTCACAGAAGGGCAGTTTATAAAGGATTGCATGCAGAAAGTTGCTGATATTCTTTGTCCAGAAAAGAAAAACTTGTTCAACAATCTATCTTTGTCGGCAAACACAGTGGCAGAGCGGAACAGCAAGTTATCGAGTGACATTTATGATCAGTTATGCAGCAAATCTAAAGTTTTTACTGCATATTCTGTGGCGCTTGACGAAAGCACAGAAATAACCGACAGTGCTCAGTTAGCAATTTTCATCAGGGGTATTAATGACCAATTTGAAGTGACAGAAGAGTTGCTGAGTTTGTGCCCAATGCACGGCTGTACCACAGCCAAAGATATATTTGGGCAGCTGTGTGATGCAATTGAGCACGCTGGTTTGCCGTGGAACAGGCTGGTCAGCATTACCACTGATGGCGCCCCGTCTATGACAGGGAAAAATGGACTGGTAGCACTAGTACAAAGAAAGTTAGAAGAGGAAAATGCAGATGCAGCAGTTGTTCTGCACTGCATTATTCACCAACAGGCACTGTGCAGCAAATGCTTGAATTATGAACATGTCATGTCTGTTGTCCTGAAATGTATAAATTACATCAGGTCTAGGAGTTTACAGCATCGCCAGTTTCGGGCCTTTTTAGAAGAAATTGAGTCAACATATGGTGATGTACTTTATTTTACTGAGGTCCGCTGGCTCAGCAGGGGGAATGTCCTGAAGAGATTCTTTGAGTTAAAAGCAGAGGTGAAGAGATTCATGGAAGATGGCAGAATGGATGTTCCTGAATTTGATGATCCTAAATGGGTCATGGACCTTGCATTCTTAGTTGACATAACACAGGAGCTGAACGTCCTTAACCTGAAGCTCCAGGGCCCAGGTCAGCTCATCACAGCAGCCTATGAAAGTGTGAAAGCCTTCTCCACAAAACTAAGATTGTGGAAAACTCACCTTTCTGCAAAAAACCTCACTCATTTCCCAACATGCAGATCTCTTGTGGAGGAGGGCACATCATTCAGTAGTGATGAATATGCCTCTGCTATTGAAAACCTACTGCAGGAATTTGATCAGCGTTTTGCTGACTTCAAGACACATCGTGACACTTTCCAGCTGTTTGCAGACCCCTTCTCAGCTGATGTGGAGAGTGTCCCAAGTCTGTTGCAAATGGAACTTATTGACTTGCAGTGCAACAGTGAGCTAAAAACTAAATTCAGAGAGGCACAGGGACAAGCAGACAAGACTGGACAGTTTTTGAGAGAATTACCTCCATGCTTCCCAGAGCTGTCCAAAGTGTTCAGTAGAGTAATGTGCCTTTTTGGAAGCACATATCTGTGTGAGAAACTTTTCTCAACTATGAACTTCAATAAATGCAAGTACAGGTCCAGGCTTAGTGATGCCCATCTTGATGCTGTACTCAGAGTTTCAGCTGTGACCTCCATCAGGGCAAACGTGGATCAGTTGTGTGAGCAGAAGCGCTGCCAGGCGTCTGGCAAGAAATAGAATGGTGTACAAATGTATTCAGGGTTTGCATTTGTTCAGGGCAATGTTGTTAGTTGAGTGCTAGGTTTTTTTTTGAGTTAATTTAAAATAAAGAAAGGGAAAAATATTTGCACTATCTGTTAAAAACTAATATAATGTTATAACAATTATAGAGACACTGCTGTTTCCATTTTTTGTTAAGTTTGACAAAAATATTTTAGCAATGTAATTTGAAGTAAAAAAAAATAAAAAATCCACTGTTTTGTTGTGCTTGAATGTTAAAATGGCCCTCCTATGAGGTGTCAATCACAGCAATGGCCCCCAGCCAATTTGAGTTTGAGACCCCTGTGCTAGAGGGTTACTGTGCATGTGCCCGCTGGGCACAGCATTCCTGATTCCACGGGGTGGCGTTTGCGCTGACAGCTCGAGCCCGCCATCCCTGCTTGCAGCTATATTTTTTATTTATTCTTGTGCTGAACACAAAAGAATATATTTTGAAGAATGTGGGTAACCAAACAGTTGCTGGTCCCCACTGACTTTAATTTTCAACAACTTTTCACTTCATATGTTTTGCACCAAATAGTATCGATAACAGTATCGATAAGTATCGGTATCAATATCGATAAAATGTAATACCCATCTCTAATCCTTACTAAAGATGGCATGTCAGAAAATAAATCATTCTGCCGGTGCTTCTGAGCTGATGATATTGTAGGGCAGGGGTTCCCAAACTTTTAAGCCCGCGACCCCCATGATAAATGCGCTGCTGCCCCGCGACCCCCTCCCCCTGCCCCCCCCCGCACCCCCTCAACAACCGCTTTTTTTGGAGCCTCCAAACACCTTTAACTTTAGCAAACAGCGGGATACGTTGTGTTGCTGCGCGTGATGTACGTAAGTAACTTGATTGTGATTGACGCTGACGTAATCTCGCAATGTCTGGGACAAAATTACAAATTGACCCCCCAGCGTGAGTTTTTCAAGGCGATCGTTATTTAGATGTGTCACTTTATGGTTTCCATGGTGACGCGTCATTGCTTGTCACGTGACACACCGCAGAAACAACAGAGCTGAATGAATTATGATCTGCTTTTATGTATTTTTTTCCTTTTTTATTCAAAATATTCACAAATTTGTTAGATATGGCATGAAATAGCTGATATTCCGATTTTCAAATATATGCAAGTGGAAGTGTTTTGTTGTTTAAACACCTTTATAACGATCGCGTTAGTTGAGCTGTACACGATATGTGCCCCCACATCATATTTTGCCCCACACACACATCAGAGAATCAGATCTGTTGGATTTACAACACGTGAATTCATCCACTTCTCACGAAATTCATAAAAGTAAGTGGATGGTGAACTGGAAGAATAATAGAGTAAACTTTAAAGTTACTTACACAATGTGTATCTGATATGCATAAAACGTGTCTAATTATAATCGAAAGGATTATTATTGCCTCGTCCTTTGACATCAGTGTGTATTTTACAAACTCTAAATGTATTGTTTTTTTTAGTACTTATGTCTGAAACCTAAAATAAACATTATGTGGTTGAAACACTTAAAGGTTGTGATGACAGCTCTGAGCGCGCCTGTCTCTGGCTCAGCGCCAGCCAACGCGCGAGAGTACATTTGAATTTCACGTCATGCACTGACCGGTGTGATCGTACACTCCAGGGACCAGCCTAGACTGATGACACCGGTGTGATCGTACGTGCGAAAGGGTTAAATTAATTGCAACAAAAATATATAGGGCACTTTTTTATAGAAATATATAGGGCACTTTTTTTTATAGAAATCATCTCGCGACCCCTGCGCCGGGGTCCCGGGGTCGCGACCCCCACTTTGGGAACCACTGGTGTAGGGTATCAGACCCGATCCAGACAAATTAAAGATTCGATCAGGAGCATGGTTGAAACATGAGGAGCCGAATTCCACAGAAAGGTTCAAGACAACAGGATGTAGTAAATCAAATCCTAGCGCCACAAGTCGGAAGCAAGTCCACTAACTAGCAGTTTGAACAGCTTTTAACATTAGAACAAAAGAACAATAATGGACAATTTGGAATGGAGATTGTCAAATTTGGGGCAAGTAATCAAGATTGATGGTCAAAGAGATGCACAGCATGACCATCACATGTAAATCCATGATAGTAATCATGATCACAAGCTCTTTGGATTAAGGGGACCTTTTAACCTCTGGTCTCCACAGAACGCCCTTATGTCAAAGAATGCCACAGAAACTGTCTTTTACAGATGTAGATGCACCAAAATGAACTCAAAAAGACTTATAAAGAATACCAGTCCATTGCTTAACTCCATATCATATATGTAACCCACACATTTGACTATCATGTTTCTAATCACTTATTGTGTCTTTTTAATGCTGTGTTCACACCAAATGCGAATAGAGCGTCAAATTCGTGTCTACCGCGTCTAGTTTGCCGCTTGAACATTTTGAGACCATTCGCTTCATTCGCGCGTGAAATTAACTTCACAACAGACGCGAATTCGCGTCATGGGGGGGCTTCACGCAGCATTTTCAACCACCATTTTTATTCGGATAATTTTCAAAATATTACTGTTATCGTGTCATGAAATGTAGTTTTAAAAGTATTTCAGGCGAGAATGTAGTTGTTTTAAACTCAAATATGCCGTTTATTTATAAAGACAGCGTCTATTTAAAAATGTGTTTCGCCGATTTTCGGAGACGAGCTCCATGCGATCAGCGGGAGCTCAGTGATCATGTATCCGCCGAGAGCAGCCTCACCTCGGCTAGACCTTCTGACATTTACCGCTGGCTCTGATGTCTCTTCAGTGGTTCAAGATAAAATATAGGCTAATTCGTTTGGGGTAAATCTTATCTTTGGCCTTTATTCAATTAATCTATTAATATGTTTTATATATATATAGGTCATTTTTATTCCTGTCTCTATAGAAATATGAACTTTTGTCATATAGAGCTCCGGGGTGACCTGGTCACTGACAACATCAGTCGTTCCTCCATGTTGAATGACTCCTGACACGCATGGCTTGCCTGATTGGTTAACGCGGGGCGCGAATTGACGCCAAAGTTCAAATTTTTCAACTCGGGCGGCAGACGCGAATTCGCGTCAAACACATAAGTGCACAAAAGCACCATTCGCGCGTAACGTGCGTATAGCGCGTATCGCGCCAGACGCTCAATTCGCGTCATTCGCGCGAACTTTTAAGTTTAAATACTCAGGACACCATCAAATTTTGCTCTTAGCTTTTGCTTTTAGTCATCACTTTTTGCGTTCTTTGAGCGCTGTTCCAGCATGCTTCCGCCTGCACGCCTGCTGCTACTTAGCCACGATGAGAAGAGACACCACCTAGTCTTGTGAAACTTTACTTCTATTCTTTTACTTTAGTTTCTTTTCTTTACCGTTGACAGTTCATGTTCTGAGTTAAGTTTTGCCAAACACAGTGTCTCAGAGTCCGACCTCGAGTGGCCGTCTGAAACTTCAACCAGCCCACAACTCCGCGTCTTCAGCCAACGCCCAACCACGGGCTTCCCAAGACGTCACTTCAATGACTACTGAACTTCCAGCCAATCAGCAACCTCGGGAAACCCCCTTTTCGACGACAACAAAGGGAACCCCTTTACACAGTCAACAAAAGTAACGTACCTCCAGACTGAGCTGAACTGGTGTATCTAATATAATTTTAACCTCACTGAGGAACTCAGTGCGAGGGTTAATTAAGTGATTGATGGTTGTTCATGTCTATGCAATTTCACATATTGCTGTAAACTTGGAATTTCACATTTTCATTCTCTTAAACTCATTCTTTCCTAACTTTCTATCTTCCTGCAACTTGTGTGAATGTGTGAGTGCGTGTGCTTGTGATAGATTAGTTTATATGTCTTAGATTTTTTTAATAATGCCTTATTCATATTGAAAAGAGAAGTATCTTGTTTCATGCTTACAAGTTAATGTCTTAAACTGCCGATCTTATTATTGTGCTAATTAATAGTGTTTTCACTATACTTTAGATATATATATCCATTGCAGAGTTGATGTTATACGGCTCATTCAATGAATCGCTGGCCGTCTCAGTGATCAGCCATAAAACAGTGATTCTGTCCAAACTCCCTTTAAAATCTTAAATGATTCCCTTTGAGCTAAATTGACCTGTTTCCCTGACAACAGGTTAAATGAAAATGTACTATCTGTATTAGTACTTATCAGTTGCCGATTAATACACAAGTGTTTGTTTTATTATTCATACCACAACACTAAGATTGTCTTTATAGAAATATTATACTATGTGTTATCTTGAAAGAGTCATGAATTTGTTTATTTTAATTGGATACTAATATATTTAATCATGTCAGGCAACTTAAGAAATATACTTATATACTTGCCGTATAAAAAACGGCAGTTGCTACTACTACTACAACTACTAAACATTTATTATTGTACTAATAAATATTTATTATTTTAACATAAAAAAAGCCATTTGACATTAGAACCAATTACTGCATTCTAATAATGATAAAAATATATAACCTGCATGGTGGCCATTGCATTCCCAAATGCACACTAAACTCACAGCGCATTCAATAATCGAGTTAACTGCATTCACTGTGAATGGAGTCGCTCTGAGACACGGAAAACACCTGGTCACGAGCTGATCGTGTGCGCAATGTGCATGCTTCACTTTGAAACAAGCAGTGCAAACAGACTTTATAAGTCATATTATTCTCTTTCAGTTTTAATTTGTTTGATGGATACTTGCCAAAGCAATGGGGTGAAACACAACATTAAATAACTTTTGTTATATGTGAAGTATAAATATATCTTTGGTTTATTATGAAACTGTGGCGGGAAGATTAGACGGCGGGCCGCCACAGTCTAGTTAATGAATGGGAAACACAGCATATATAAATATTTAATTAACATTTAATGATCTATAACCATTATTGTCAGTGGAATGACTGATGAATTTGCTGCTAGCCCCCTGACCATAAGAAATTAATGACACTATGCATGTTTTCTCAGATTGTTGTCATTCTACATATGTATTAGCATTGCTTATAGTATTTGTCCCTTTAGTGTTTGGAAAAAATAAAATAAACAAAAAACACCACAAGATCAATGTGTTGTAATAACACAACACCCACAAATTGAGTTACTGACCAGATCAAGTTCCTCCAAACGGCGAGATAGTTTCTCTGACATATCATGTAGTTCTTGCTCTGTCTCCTTATTCCTCTGGCTACGCAAAGACAAAGAACCTTCTCTATCTCCGAGCCTGAGGGAAAGAGAGAAAACGTCACAAAATACTAAAACACCTTTTTTTTGTGATGTTGCTAGGCTGTTATTCTGTCTCACTGAACTACACTCAAAGTGACAGGAGTGAGTGGCTGTATTTGAGTTTAATGCCATATAAGCTTCAATGGATATTTAATGGCAGGTACAGGTAATAATCAAATTATTTTTACAGCACATAAAAGGGTCAATCCATTCTACACTGTCAATTCTTAAAAAGATTCTTTAGCTGTAGTTTTAAAATACAAATTTTAAAAATATATTCCAGTTATTTAAGCTTAGTTTTTGCTGTACTTTCCTGTAATATCCTGAATATTAAATTACACATTT
Source organism: Cyprinus carpio (assembly GCF_018340385.1). Lineage (NCBI taxonomy): Eukaryota > Metazoa > Chordata > Actinopteri > Cypriniformes > Cyprinidae > Cyprinus > Cyprinus carpio. The sequence continues at coordinate 15,188,673 of NC_056577.1, forward strand.
AACAGGAGTGATTTATTATTTATATCACTGAATTCAATGTTTAGCTTTAAAAGTGATAGACTACTTTATAATACATGGGTTTATATGCTTTTATGTCAATATTGTGACCACTTGATCTATTATGTCACAAATACAAATTCAAATTTACATTCATTTACATTACATTACATTACATAAATATGTTTGACATTTTGAGCTGATTTTAGAACATGTTTTTTAATAGTTGTGCATATACCGGGTGGGCCATATACTGTTTGAGCACAATAGGCAGTGAAAATGCTGATATATGTGTTCTCTATCTGAGAGACAGTTTCAGCCAAGTGTGCCGCACACGTCCTGAAAATTTCAAACCAAAATATTTCAAACACCATCTGGTGGCTGGCTGCAGTATAGGTCATAAACTCAGCCATCTTCATGTAAATGGGATGTAAGCCAAACAACAACAAAAAAAATCAAATTACATTTTAAATAAATTTTTCCCAAAGACGGTTTACATCATTTTAGGTAGTTCTTATTCTGATGTGTATACAAGTGTCAAGACTGTGATATTGCGATGGGTCTGCGAGAGTTTAGGTGGGACTTTGATACCATGGCTCCACCTCACGATCACTAGTGTGCAGACTCGGGATCCAAATAATGTCATTGGCACCATATGACTGCAACCTTACTGGGATGTTTTGGCTTCACTTTTCTATAGTGGAAGGAAGTGGAGATGCGTTGCCATCTTTGCGAGTATTGTCATAAACAATCGTTTATGTCTTAAGTAAATGTAAACAGTTGAGAATGATGCTTGTCTATCAGTATATTAGATTTGTGCATTTGGTCTTAAAGTGACAGCAAGCCACTGGTGTTGTCTGTGTCATGGCAATCAAACAACAAAAGAGAGAAAAATCTCTCACTGTTCTTGTCTGAATTCTTTTTGTAAATTTAATAGAAAGTTAATTGGTCCCAGAGTCACAACTCATTAGTTGGAGCAACTTAATTTAAGTAATCAACTTAATAATTTGTGTTTATGCTGTAAAAAACTCATTTTAGTTTGTTGGTTGAACAAATTCATAAGAAGCTGTCATAACTCAAAAACGTTGATGCAGATTTTTTTTTTTGTTTTGTTAATTATTCAAGTGAAACATATTTTGTTTATGCCTATTTATTTTATTCCTTTACATATGCGTGATGTGATGATGTGTGAATTTTCATGTTCCGATGTTGATGCTACATTTGTGGTATTTTTAATGGGTCACAGACATTCACCTATTTAATTTAATTGTAATTTAATTCATGGTACTTTAAGTAGTAGTAGTAGTATGCAATGTGCATTCATCATGCAGTAGAGATCTTCTCTGGTCCTAAAATTTGTACCTGACCTGAACTGACCAAAATCACTTCTTACCAGAACCAAACATGTATAAATTATTTTTTTAAAAGAAAAACCTGACCTGAGACAGAACTGATAAAATTAGAGCCGAGTTTGACCCAACTCGACGACATTCATTTCTGAACCTGACTGGACCCGAACGTAAATGGCATTGATGGGTGCACAGACTGCAGCCCTGCATTCAGCAAGGAAAAATGTCCTTATGACTGATCTGGCCACGGCTCCGTTACTTTCATTTATTTATTAACTTATTATTATTTTATATTATTGCCTGCCTGATGGATACAAGATATTTCTGAGTTCGGCTTTCAGATGTGACCAGTGGATTGGAAAAATAAACGTGATAGCTTGATAAAAAATAAATCGATAGACTAATGAATCATGGATTCACTAGTGTCTGCAACACTATTTACCTCATCTCCGGCGAATGGCTTTTGCACACACAAAAGAAAAGCCATTCATGAATGTACATTTAAATTCTAGATCCCTTCTAGTAATTGTAGACACCCAACACCTAAACGCAACTTTTAAGCAGCTTAAATATGGATTTTTACATTTAAAAAATGGTCTGTGGTGAGCCCTGTTCATTTGCATTAAATAAGGAAAAATTCTGGAATGTCTTCCTCCAAAACCTTAAGTCTCTATGGCTAATAGAACAAAGTCATATACATCTTGGATGGCTTGGGGGTGAGTAAATACTCCGGAATCATTTTTGGTTGTGCTATTCCTTTAAGCATAACCAGTTTAAAGGGGTCCTATTATGCTCTTTTACAAAGTCTTGATTTTGTTTTGGGGGTGTACTAGAACATGCTCTCATAATAGATTGTTCAAAAAACACATTATTTTTTAACATATTTTACATTACACCAACACCTCTCTCCCCAGTCTTGCATGAACGGCTCGAATAGTTCCTGTATCAAATGAAAGCCCGCCTTCTGAAATACGAAATGTGCTGTGATTGGTTAGCTTGGCCAGTGTGTGTTGTGATTGGCACCACTCAGCGCCTGGTCAGGAAATGTCACGCCCCTTACCATAGCCGCTGCTGCGAGCTTCAGTGTAAATATTGCATCAAAATCAAATCAATTTGAGCGTGATTTAAACCCAGATGATTGTAACCACTCTAAGTTCGCCTGCCTTGGGCAGTGGTGGGCAAAGTACACAAATCAAGTACTTGAGTAAAAGTACAGATCGGTATAATAAAATATTACTCCAGTAAAAGTAATCAGCTTTCAATTTTACTCAAGTGAATGTACAAAAGTACTTAATTCTTTATGTACTTAAGTAAAAAGTACCGATAGATTAATGTTTATTTTGCAGTTTTATATGGGCTACTTACATCATTTAATTTTATATTAGCATATTTATTTATTTATTTATTTTTTAATAATCCTACTGCTCAAAATACCTGGGATTTCACAAAATAACCAATAAGGAAATAATGAATATAATAAGGAAAATACAGTCGTGGCCAAAAGTTTTGAGAATTACATAAATATTAGTTTTCAAAAAGTTTGCTGCTAAACTGCTTTTAGATCTTTGTTTCAGTTGTTTCTGTGATGTACTGAAATATAATTACAAGCACTTCATATGTTTCAAAGGCTTTTATCGACAATTACATGACATTTATGCAAAGAGTCAGTATTTGCAGTGTTGGCCCTTCTTTTTCAGGACCTCTGCAATTCGACTGGGCATGCTCTCAATCAACTTCTGGGCCAAATCCTGACTGATAGCAACCCATTCTTTCATAATAACTTCTTGGAGTTTGTCAGAATTAGTGGGTTTTTGTTTGTCCACCCGCCTCTTGAGGATTGACCACAAGTTCTCAATGGGATTAAGATCTGGGAAGTTTCCAGGCCCATGGACCCAAAATTTAAACATTCTGGTCCCCGAGCCACTTAGTTATCACTTTTGCCTTATGGCACGGTGCTCCATCATGCCTGGAAAATGCATTGTTCTTCACCAAACTGTTGTTGGATTGTTGGAAGAAGTTGCTGTTGGAGGGTGTTTTGGTACCATTCTTTATTCATGGCTGTGTTTTTGGGCAGAATTGTGAGTGAGCCCACTCCCTTGGATGAGAAGCAACCCCACACATGAATGATGTCAGGATGCTTTACTGTTGGCATGACACAGGACTGATGGTAGCGCTCACCTTTTCTTCTCCGGACAAGCCTTTTTCCAGATGCCCCAAACAATCGGAAAGGGGCTTCATCGGAGAATATGACTTTGCCCCAGTCCTCAGCAGTCCATTCACTATACTTTCTGCAGAAGATCCATCTGTCCCTGATGTTTTTTTTTGGAGAGAAGTGGCTTCTTTGCTGCCCTTCTTGACACCAGGCCATCTTCCAAAAGTCTTCGCCTCACTGTGCGTGCAGATGTGCTCACACCTGCCTGCTGCCATTTTTATGCAACGCAATGATGGCTGCACGCGTTTCTTTGCAGGTCACCATGGTTAACAATGGAAGAACAATGATTTCAAGCATCACCCTCCTTTTAACATGTCAAGTCTGCCATTCTAACCCAATCAGCCTGACATAATGATCTCCAGCCTTGTGCTCGTCAACATTCTCACCTGAGTTAACAAGATGATTACTGAAATGATCTCAACCAGGTCCTTTAATGACAGCAATGAAATGCAGTGGAAAGGTTTTTTTGGGATTAAGTTAATTTTCATGGCAAAGAAGGACTATGCAACTCATCTGATCACTCTTCATAACATTCTGGAGTATATGCAAATTGCTATTATAAAAACTTAAGCAGCAACTTTTCCAATTTCCAATATTTATGTAATTCTCAAAACTTTTGGCCACGACTGTACAATTCGATTTTTATAATGATTTTTTTCTTCTCAAACTGTCCAAATGCCCCCAGAGGGCATCACTTCCCACTTTGATAATTACTGTAGTTACCATGTTCTGAACATCACATCCTTTCTTTTTCCCTCAGAAGTAATCTAAGTGGTTGAATAAAAATATTTGGACTTTATTTAAAAAAATTAACTCAATTTAGCAACAGCAAGCTCGTTAGCTAGACATTTAGCATCAGCTAATATTATTGACTTATTTTCAACATGTTTATGAATAAACATTTATATCTGCCAACTCGGCTGATCCAGATACATAACTTAGGCTATGTGTGCTGACAAACAATATAAAAACAAACATCACATAGGGCTATAGTAAAACTGCTAACGTTACAGCAGCCAGGATACGGTGCCCCTGAGCTGGCATGGTGGGTTCACTTAGTTTTGTCGTGGCCACGACATAACTCGTGGGAATGTGATAATATGTTGTGGCCACAAGATATTAATTTGTGGGAACGTCATATTAACTTGTGGGAACATGATATTATGTTGTGGCCACGAGATCATTTTTGTCAAGGTAACGACATCCTTATGTTGAGGGAACGACATTTTTCTCATCGCCATGAATTTAATGCGTGAACAAACCTGCGTGACCATAGCAACCCAGGATTATCAGAGATATATTCATTCATATTTTATTTTGAATTAAGAAATTATTATATTATTGTAAAAATGATTCCATCCATCCATCCATCCATCCATCCATCCATCCATCCATCTTCCGCTTATCCAGGGCCGGGTCGTGGAGGCAGCAGTCTAAGCAGAGATGCCCAGACTTCCCTCTCCCTAGACACTTCCTCCAGCTCTTCAGGGGGGATACCGAGGCGTTCCCAGGCCAGCCAAGAGATATAGTCCCTCCAGCATGTCCTCGGTCTTCTACGGGGCCTCCTCCCGGTGGGACGTGCCCCGGAACACCTTCCCAGGAAGGCATCCAGGAGGCATACAGAACAGATGCCCGAGCCACCTCAGCTGGTTCCTCTCGATGTGGAGGAGCAGCGGCTCTACTCTGAGCTCCTCCCGAGTGGCCGAGCTCCTCACCCTATCTCTAATGGAAAGCCCAGCCACCCTACGGAGAAAGCTCATTTCGGCCGCCTGTATCCGGGATCTTGTCCTTTCGGTCATGACCCACAGCTCATGACCATAGGTGAGAGTAGGAATGTAGATCGACCGGTAAATCGAGAGCTTCGCCTTGCAGCTCAGCTCCTTCTTTACCACAACAGACAGGTACATCGACCGCATCACTGTAGAAGCTGCACCTATCCACCTGACAATCTCCCGCTCCATCCTTCCCTCACTCGTGAACAAGACCCCAAGATACTTGAACTCCTCCACTTGAGGCAGGAGCTCTCCACCAACTTGAAGGGGACATGCCACCCTTTTCCGGCTGAGAACCATGGCCTAGGACTTGGAGGTGATGATTCTCATCCCAGCCGCTTCACACTTGGCTGCAAACCGTCCCAGTGCACGCTGAAGGTCCTGGCCCGATGAAACCAAAATGACAACATCATCTGCAAAAAGCAGAGACGAAATCATGTGGTCCCCAAACCGGACACCCTCTGGCCCCTGGCTGCGCCTAGAAATCCTGTCCATAAAAGTAATGAACAGGACCTATGATAAAGGGCAGCCCTGCCGGAGTCCAACATGTACCGGGAACAAGTCTGACTTACTGCCGACAATGCGAACCAAGCTCCTCCCCCACAGGAGGCTGCTAGGGACATGATCAAATGCCTTTCTTCAAATCCACAAAACACATGTGGATTGGTTGGGCAAACTCCCATGAACCCTCCAGCACCCCGGCGAGGGTATAAAGCTGGTCCAGTGTTCTACGACCGGGACGAAAACCGCATTGTTCCTCCTGAATCCAAGGTTCGACTATCGGCCGAATTCTCCTCTCCAGTACCCTGGCACAGACTTTCCCAGGAAGGATGAGGAGTGTGATCCCCCTGTAGTTGGAACACACCCTCCAGTCCCCCTTCTTGAAAAGAGGAACCACCACCCCGGTCTGCCATTCCAGAGGCACTGTCCCCGACTGCCACGTGATGCTGCAGAGATGTGTCAGCCATGACAGCCCCGCAACATCCAGTGACTTGAGGTACTTAGGGCGGATCTCATCCACCCCTGGTGCCTCGCCACCAAGAAGCATCTTAACTATCTCGGTGACTTCAGCTTGGGTGATGGACGAGTCCACCTCCGAGCCCTCGGCCTCTGCTTCCTCAACGGATGACATGTCGGTAGGGTTGAGGAGATCCTTAAAATATTCCTTCCACTGTCCGACGATATCCCCAGTTGAGGTCAACAGCTGCTCACCTCCACTGTAAAGAGTGTTGGCAGGGCACTACTTCCCCCTCCTGAGGCACCGTATGGTTTGCCAGAATCTCATCGAGGCCAACTGATAGTCTTTCTCCATGGCCTCACCAAACTCCTCCCAGACCCGAGTTTTTGCCTCCACAACCACCCAAGCTGCAGCCCGCTTGGCCTGCCAGTAACCGTCAGCTGCCTCAGGAGTCCGGCAAGCCAGCCAGGCCTGGTAGGACTCCTCTTTCAGCTTGACAGCATCCCTTACTTCCGGTGTCCACCACCGGGTTCGGGGATTACCGCCTCGACAGGCACCAGAGACCTTACGGCCACTGCTCCGAGTGGCCGCATTGACAGTGGAGGCGGAGAACATGGTCCATTTGGACTCAATGTCTCCAGTCTCCGTCGGAATCTGGTCGAAACTCTGCCGGAGGAGGGAGTTGAAAACCTCTCTGACAGGGGGCTCAGCCAAACGTTCCCAACAGACCCTCACAATACGTTTGGGTCCACCGAGTCTGTCCAGCTTCCTCCCCCGCCATCGGATCCAACTCACCACCAGGTGGTGATCAGTTGACAGCTCCGCCCCTCTCTTCACCCGAGTGTCCAAGACATATGGCCGAAGGTCTGATGACACGACCACAAAGTCGATCATCGACCTCCGGCCAAGGGTGTCCTGGTGCCACGTGCACTGATGGACACCCTTATGCTTGAACATGGTTTTCGTTATGGACAAACTGTGACTTGCACAGAAGTCCAATAACAGAACACCACTCGGGTTCAGATCAGGAGGGCCATTCCTCCCAATCACGCCACTCCAGGTGTCACTGTCGCTGCCCACGTGAGCGTTGAAGTCCCCCAGTAGAACGACGGAGTCCCCGGTTGGAGCACTTTCCAGCACCCCTCCCAGAGACTCCAAGAAGGCCGAGTACTCAAGCTGTGCGTGGAGGTGAGCCTGACTATCTCCAGTCGGTACCTCTCAACCTCCCGCACAAGCTCAGGCTCCTTCCCCGCCAGCGAGGGGACATTCCACATCCCTAAGGCCAGTTTCCGTGTCCAGAGATCAGGTCGTCGGGGCCCCTGCCTTTGACCGCCACCCGATCCAAAATGCACCAGCCCCTTACGATTCCTCCCGCAGATGGTGGGTCCACAGGAGGTCGCCCCCACGCTGCTCTTTCGGGCTAAGCCTGGCCGGGCCCCATGAGGGGAGGCCCGGCCACCAGGCTCTCGCATTTGAGCCCCCGCTCCAGGCCTGGATACAGGGTGGGTCCCCGGCTGCGCAATGGCAGGCGACGTCACATCCTTGTTTTATAATTGTTACAATTGTTAAAATTATTATATTAACCATACGCATTGGCTACTGGACTCTATTACGTGCGATAGTCAGCATTCAATAGAAGTTTATCATGAATAAATGTTACATAAAGTGCATAATATAAAATACGCCTACAAGAAAAAAATTATATCCATCCTACAGTTTAATTAACCGATCATCTTTTTCCCATAATATTTGTACATTATTATTATTAGCCTATTATTATTGGTTATATTTTTATATTCATTTATATAATTTTTTCCCGTCCATTTCGATCATTTTACTTAACGTTCTGAATACTTTTGTAAATATTAGCCTACTGTAAATGCTCGACATGCCAATAAAGCTTTGATTATGCTGACTGGAATTTGTGCTGGAATGCATTTTAAATTTAACATTTTATTTTGCCTAGTTAATAGACCACAATTATAAATAATATAGTGTTTTGTTGAGGAATTAATCATTCACAAACTTTCATTTGTAAATGAAAACACAACACGCTCATTTATCACACATGGGTATAAATACAATCATAAAGTCAAAACTTTATTGGCATAATTGTTAGGCGTTTATTTGCAAAATATATGGTAGGCTAGCAAATACTAGCATAATTATACAAAACGTTAACTAGGTAAAGCGATACACAAATTGAAAGGCAGAATCGGACAAAGTACACAACTTCATTATGTAAGTAAAAGTACAGATACCACTGGTCAAATACTACTCCACTACAAGTGAAAGTTGTAAAGACAGGTTTTTACTTAAATAAAAGAAAGAAAGTACATGCTTTTAAAAGTACTCAAGTATCAAAAGTAAAAAAGTAAATACATTGTTTTATTGTCACATTGTTGTATACTTACAATACCTGATGCCACTAATGCAACCTACTGAATACACTGATTAGCTTGTATTATCTTAAGAGCTTTAATGTTACCAAACCTATAGAAATGGAACTACTGAATGAAGATAATCATCTTTATTTTTTATTAAACACTCCTACAGCTACATTGAACTAATTTTAATACTTGTTTAAAAGTTACAAAGTTCTTTTTCAAAGAGATATTGAAGGATATGATATGGTTAATTTTAGGCTAACAAAGCAAACATTGTAAAGAAAACAAATCTTTAGTCTTTTCAGAAAACTGGAACATACTCTCTCAGTATGGCCATGGGTATGCACGTTGCACCAAAGAACCGTCTTTTTGAATTCCTCCATCAACTGATCAGTGTTCATAAAATGCTTATAAATCAGTGAACTTCACAACATGTGGCTAGGGTTGGGTATTGTTTGAATTTTATCCATTCCGATTCTGATTCTGCTTATTGATTTCAATTCTCATCGATTCCCTGTTTAGATTCCAAAGTTGTAAAAAAAAAAAAAAAAAAAGAAGTAAAACATTTTGACCTGTGTGATAATTTAACCTACTTATTGATCATTTGTTTGAAAAAAAAAAAAAAAAAAAAAAAAAAAATTGTAATTTGTTTATAAATGCAGTGTTTTGACAATAAAATAATGTTCAGATTTATATACTTCCTTGACCAGTTTTTAGCAGCAGTTTACCAGTAGGCCTGAGTAGTAAGGTTTTTTATATATGGTAATAGCAGCCATTTTTGACGGATATATTAGCCTAGCATTTGTATTGCCATAGTTTAACTACAAATATTAAACTATATTTACTATAATGAAACTATGTTAACTTGTGGATACTGTAGTTTTACTACAAATAGCATACTTATGGTTACTATAGTGAGAGAATAGTAAATTTGTGAAAACTGTGATTTTTCCGCTAATACCATAGTTAAACTAGTTACTATAGTAAAAACATGGTTCATTTCCCAAAGAGCTTTAATGAGTTAACACATACATATGCGAGTACACAGAGAATAAAAACTATACATTTTCTTTGTCATGTAGATCAAGGTGTAGGAAATTTTTATTTACTGTTTGTCGATCATTTCCTTGTACGATCTTTGATCGTAGCACTCGGCCTACGTAAGGCATCACATACAGTTGTCTCTTTAAAATCAATGTGGTGAACACAGATGATCACACCACATTATAAATATGTGCCTTTTCGTCTTTTATTATCTTATTTGCCTTTTTACAGCATGCTGTGCAGTAGTGCAGACGTTTAGTTTAGCGGGGAATGTCCTGAGGTTGCCAGATTTGTGCAAAAAAATATATATATATATCAGCCAAACCTCCATTCAAAGCTACGCAGAAAACTGCAGGCTTTGAAATACTGTTAGACTTGGCAACACTGGAAGGTCCTGGCAGATCGCAAAGCTGGATTTTCGCAGAAAAAAAAAGGGTTCAGTGAATCTGAAAATGCACACACTGGAAAAACTGCTTTCTACTTGGGGACGTTAATATAAATGTAGCGGAGTAAAAAGTATGATATTTATCTTTCAAATGTAATGAAGTTGAAGTAGCAAGTTTCCAGAAAAAATAATACCCAAGTAGAGTACACATTCTCTAGTGCAGCTCAACCAGGTCTCATCCCATCCGTCAGTATTTGTAGGGCTGTGCAAAAAATCGAATACGATTTTCATGCGCATCTCATCAGTAAAGACGCTCCTGTAATTATAGTATATCTCCACCACGTGCGTTCAGATCAGGGTTGCCAGGTTTTCACAACAAATCCTGCCCAGTTGCTTCTCAAAACTAGTCCAAAACTAGCCCAATCGCATTTCCAGGAGGTTCCCCGATAAAAATTGCATCCCGGTGTTAAAATATACGTTTTTTGGCATGGTTGCCTTGGTAAAATTCGCATTTTAGGGGCTAAATATCACGTTATTGGTATTGGGGTCGCTTCAACCCGCGGACATGAAAAACAACCGCAGACTTGGCAACACTGGTTCAAGGTGGAGCGGCATTTACTACACAGAGCCGTAGTCCACCGACAAGCTACACAAAATCACTTTCAAAATCGAGAAAGAATCGCCTGCGATTTTGTGTAGACTGTCAGTGAATTACGGCTCTGTGTAGTAAATGCCATCCAGTGTTGCCAAGTCTGCGGTTGTTTTTCATGTTCGCGGGTTGATTGACCCCAATACCAATAACGTGATATTTAACCCCTAAAATGTGAATATTACCAAAGGAACCCTGCCAAAAAACGTACATTTTAACACCAGGATGCAATTTTTATCGGGGAACCTCCTGGAAACGCGATTAGGCTAGTTTTGGACTAGTTTTGTGAAGCAACTGGGCAGGATTTGATGTGAAAACCTGGCAACCCTGATCTGAACGCACGTGCTCGACATAACTGATGAGGTGCGCAATCGTCTTTACTGATGAGCAACTCATTTTTATCACAACCCAATTTTTGCACATATATAAGTATTTGTGATATCACAAATCCCGGAAAATATGCGTTGTAGTCCAAACGATTTTGTTGTAGTTTTTGAAAAGTGATTTCTGTTAAATAAAATCTGCTTTTGAATTGGACTTTGAGCTTTGTAACTTTGCAGATCTTTTTTATGCTCAAACAGCAACATTGCAGACTAACTCAAGTTGAAAAAGTGAAAAAGCATAATAGGACGCCTTTAAGGATTTGTTTGATATTCACCTAAGTTAAATACATAAATCTAATAAAGAGACAAATAATGATAACATAGTCAGTCAGCACCAGTGACTTAACTTTCTGCTGACTTATCATCCTGTTGATAATTCCAATATAATTAATATTATAAACAGGGATTAAATTGAGCCGGGGCTGTGCCTTGGCAGTCGGCACATGGCTTAGGCTGTAACTCATTAGTGAACAATACTCAGCTTAAAAGACACTCGGGACAGTTGACAAATATGTATCTGCACGTGTTTTTAAGTCGTGCCAGTATAAACATTAATGGTTTGTAAACCATTCAAATGTAATAAGCAGCAAAAGAGTACTCACTTCAGTACTCGTGCACTTTCTGAGATGTTCTACACAATGTGCACACATAAAGCAGCTTCTCAGACAGCTCATGAATAAAGAATTGAGTTCTTTTTCGAGGCTTATTGTGAAAATGTTCTGATACATAAAAAATTATGTCAAAATGCCTTTCTTAGTGAGTACTCACTAATGTAAACAACTGACAAAGAAAACGCAGTTGTCAGAATGCACTGAATCAACGCCATTGACCTCTCTGAAGTGAAATATCAACTTCAGCGTTAGCCAAGTGACACATTTCTCATTGACTGAGCCTTGTAAAGTGGCGCTCAAAGTTAAATTAATTTAAACTAATTTCAACAACTTGTTTCACACATGAACGAATCAGCGTTTTTAAGTGTATTTGTTGAATTAATGGTTTAATGATGACTCATTCATAAAGACAGTTCAGTCAGGGTTGCTGCACATTTTAAAGTCAAATTTAAGGTGTTAAAGACCTGAAGAAATACAAATTAATACTGTACAATGTGTACATTGGGTGTGTGCAATATTGGCAAAAAATATATCTTGAAATTTTTAAATATTTTGCTGATAATTATTAGATTATATTTTGCGGAGTGTGTTTTTGTTCTGGTTTAGTCCTGTTGTGGACAGCTGACTAACAAAGACATTCATATTATTCATATTCTTTTTGGTGGTCATTTCATAGAAGTGTGTGCTGCCCTTAGAAATTGAAATGGTATATTTGTGTATTAATTTACTATTTTATTTGTATATACAGTCATGGCCAAAAATTTTGGCACCTTTGGTAAATATGATCAAAGAAGGCTGTGAAAATTAATCTGCATTGTTAATCCTTTTGATTTTTTTTATATATATTTTTTTTTTAAATCACAAAAATCTAACCTTTCATTGGATAATAAGAATTTAAAATGGGGGTAAATATCATTATGAAATAAATGTTTTTCTCAAATACACGTTGGACACAATTATTGGCACCCCTAGAAATTCTTATGAGTAAAATATCTCTGAAGTATATTCCCATTCATATTCACAATTTTGAGCACTCCAGGGTGATTATGAACTTGAAATTATCCAGCCATGGCTTCCTGTTTCACAGAAATATAAATAGGAGGGAAAACAAAGCCCAAATTCCCTTAATCATCCATCACAATGAGAAAAACCAAATAATATATTTCTGATGTGCAGCAAAAGATAATTGAGCTTCACAAATTAGTGAAGTGGCTTTAAGAAAAGCGCTAGAGCAGCGAAAATTCCCATTTCCACCATCAGGGCAATAAATAAGAATTTCCAACCAACATAAAATGTTACAAAACTGCCTGGAAGAGGTGTGTCTATATTGATCTAATGCATGGTGAGAAGGAGAGTTTGAGTGGCTAAAGACTCTCCAAGGACCACAGCTGGAGAATTGCAGAAAATAGTTGAGTCTTAGGGTCAGAAAACCTTTAAAGGCCGTGTTGCAGGGTTAATTTTTCAACGAATTTGTGCAATTTGCTTGTTGGTAATAAACATTTAAACTCTTATCTATTGTATTTTATGTTGTTGGGTATCACAAAACGGAATAGAATACGAAAAAGTAGGTACTATCTTACAGCGGTTTGCAACGATTCTCCTTTCCCCCACAATGCATTGCATTACGTCACCTTGGGGAGAGAATTTACCTTGAGAGCATTGAGAGTGACTAGAGAGACGAGTAGTAGACGAGAGTATTCAGATAGCGCAGATTATAGATAAATAGATAAATACATAGATATAGATAGATAGACTAGATATATAGATAGATAGACAGACAGATAGATAGATATAGATAGGCTAGTATAGAGAGAGATAGGCAGACAGCCAGATAGCATAACGTTAGCATAGATAGCTAGCAGCTAGATAGATAAATAGATAGAAATACATAGTAGGTAGATTGACAATGGTGAACTACTGTGTTTGTGCTGGTTGTAAAAACTCCACCCAAACAGGACACAGGGTCCATGGCTTCCCTATGAAGGACAAGGCAACCCTCAGACAGTGGTACATATTTAGCTTGTCATATTTAGCTAGTTAGCGCCTAGATATTTAACTAGATAGCTCCTTGGCTAAAGTTAGTGTTTGGATCACTGGTGATAATCAAGCGACTTTCACAACAGTGTGTGTGTGTTTGATTTAGCTGCTTGATTTAAAGTGGATGGAAATTGACTATTACGGTTTTCTTTCATATGTATTTAACCGTGATCATGTTGCTGACCATTTTGGATTTCTTTGCGTAAGATGTTGACAGATGCCTTTACGCAGGAGACCGCGGACAATGTCGGTGCTACGATAGATGACCCCTTGCCCTCCTCCTCCACTTGTGACACAGTGACACAATGTAATTTGAAGCCCCCTGGAATGTCTCACGGAAAATCTTGGGTATTTCTGGGATGATTCAATGTTTGAGTGGTTGATATACTGTCTATAACATATGTTGCCAAATTCTATGCATGCAGGACATTTCCATACACGTTGATAAAATTAAAACATAGCCTACACCAAAACATAACCTCTTAGATTTGCCATGATTGTCATATGTGTGGGCATGTTTACTGCCTCTGCCACAGCTGTGCAGGTGAACCTAAAGCCCAAGATGGTCAGTGTGGGGACTCAAACGACTTTAAGGATGCAATCTTCCACCCCCTCACTAGTCCTGAACAAACTGATGAAGAAGAGGATCCCTCTGTCATCATCAGTGATTCATCATGGGTGCCAGAAGACCAGATGTCTGACGAGGATGAGGAGGAATTGTGTGAGGAGGAGCCATCTCAAACTTGTCACCCCCACCAAAAGTGAGATAATTTAAAACCAACACAGACCAACTTTGAATTTTCATTTTTGTGTATCTGGTAGTTTGAATGACACCCAAACACGGCATTATTTTGATGTGTGGCATGCTGGGAAAAGTATGTATCCATTGTTGGAACCTTGAAGCAGTTTTTGTTATAGCATTTCAATTAATACCATTTGTCTAAACCAGGTCTGGGGAAGGCCTTGGATACAGCCCCAAAAGACAGGCAGTGTGACCAGCTGCAGTTGTGGAGGCCAGCTATAGTAAACCATCTTTACTGGACTGCAGCCTCAACCCCAGATGGCAACCCAGCTATGATGGAGGACAAATGGAGAAGCTTGGTCAATATCCAGGACATCCACGACCATGACACCCCTGCCTTTTTCAGTTGCGCTCATCCCCCTCTGGAGGGGGATTAACGTGATAAAGAGTGGCTGGAACCAGGTACAGTACACAGTATGTAGTATTATGCATGCTCTATAATTCCTATGCAGGATAATCTCATGTGTGTTTCCACTGAAAACAAAAATCTGTCTGTCTATCTATCTCTCTATCGGTCTATTTGTTTGTATGTCTGTCTGTCTGTCTGTCTGCCTACATATCTTGGTCTTTGCAGGCTCAATGGGAGCAATAAAACTGGAAAGCATTGTCACAAAGACGTCCTTACTGAAGGATGTGAGACAACTGTATAGCCTGCCTGTATACAGTGAACTGGTATTGTCTAGGGATGAGTATATTGGAAACATGTTTGGTTCATAAGACTTTGTATAAAAAGTAAACAAACAATTAACATACTTGTGCGTGCTGGCTTGAAGGGGACCATGATCCTGCCTGAAATGGGTGTATGCTATCTTCAGCACAAACGGATTCAGGCAGCATGCCTCAAATCCTGGATGCTGAGTGAGGCACGTCACATCTGGTCGCGGGGTGAGCTCCTCGACCAGAGACCAAAATGCACTTATTTCCCTACAGCACAAGCTTTCCAACACAGTTTCCATGGGACGGCACCGCTCACACAAGCACCTGCCAAACACAGCGACAGACACGCGGCTACGTTTGCAACAACATTTTCACCGGAGGAAGAGATAAACGCTTAGAAACGCCCATATAGCTAGCATGATGCCTTCTATTTCTAGATGACAAAGACAAAGTTTACCAATACTATGACAAAGGCTACCGGTACTTATCTGAACTAACGTCATGATCACTGCCACTAGATATAAAGAAAACGTAGATGTTTCACTCGGTGCTATTCTCCAGTGCTCATTGCTGCGTTGCTAAATGATAGCAACTCACCAGGACACTTCACTAACTCTCCACTCATTCTCCTCGGACCATGCATTTAATTGGCTTTGACGGCCATCAGTTCTTGGCAATTCCTCATTTGCCCTCTCACGTCTGGCAGGTTCTAAATTATATGGCTGCGGGCCATCATACATGTTGGCTCTTGCCACCTCTTCCTCATCCCAGTCAGTCGCCATAGTTCTAATACTAGGCTAAGGCTACCTTTCCTCCACTTTTCCCCAACGTGACGTCATCACCGAATTGCGTAAAAAACCCTGTTAATACCAAAAACGTAAAAAACTGGTCTTTAAGACCATTTTTGAGACATTTAAAAAATGATATACATATCTTGAGTGATTTATGTACCCATTAATCGACAGTGGTTGTTAACCTGCAACATGGGCTTTAAAAAAATCATCAAACAGCACCTACATCACCACATGTTGTTTGGGAGGGTTTCAAGAAAAATTATCCTAGCTCATTTAAAAACAAACTCCAGCATATACAGTTATTAGACACGACTGGAATTTCAAATGGGACTGGCTTCTATGGTCAGATGAAACAAAAAAATGAGCTTTTTAGCAGCAAAATCAAGATGGGTTTGGTGAACACAGGGATAAAAAGTACCCCATGTGTAGAATGAAATAAACTGCTGTATTCTTGACGTTGTGGGCCTATATTTCTGCTGGAGGTCCTGGACATCTTGTTTAGACACAGCATCACTGATTCTATCAAATACCAACAGATAAAAATACCAATAAGTGACTGACTCTATTAGAAATCTTATAATGGACCATGTTTGGATCTTATCGTACAATAATCCAAACACAAACCTCAAAAACAACACAAAAATTGGTCACTGAGTACAAAACCAAGCTTCTGCTATGGCTATTCCAGTTCCCTGACCTGAACCTTATAGAAAATGAGTGGGGTGAACTGAAGAGGAGAAGCACCAACATGGAGCTGGGAATCTAAAGTGTCTGAGTGATTCTGGATGAAGGAATGGTGTCTGATCTCTTATCAGGTGTTCTCTAACCTCATCAGGCAGGTTTTAAAAAGTATTGAATAAAGGTGTGCTGTTGTGGCCAATATGCGTTAGACAAAAATATTTATTTCAATGATACCCCCCCCCCCATTTTAAATTCTTATTATCCAATGAAAGGTTAGATTTTTGTGATTTTTATAAATAAAAGATCAAAAGGATTAACAATGCAGATACATTTTTAAGGGTGCCGATATTTTTGGCCATGACTGTATTGTGAATTATTTTTAATCTAAAATTTTGGGTATGTTCAGAAATGAAAAGAGGATGATGATGCTGCACAGCTCAGAAATGTGATCTTTTAACAGTTTAGCTCTGGAAAACATTTGACTGTCAGTAGTTTATGATCTTAATCGAGTTATTATGGAGGTTTGAATGTAACAAGTGATTTGACTTTCTTTGATGTTAAAACGAACACAGTTATTGAAGAGAACGGTTGTAAATGAGAGCAAACAGTTGACTTATCAAACAGGATAATTGCAATTATGTTTTCTTGTAATGCTTATTTACATATTGCATTTTTTATATTTTCAGTTTTACAGTAAAGGATAATCACCAAGAAGAGTACGCCTTGGGACTTTATTTTAAATGTTTGCTATCTGTCTAATGGAGCACAGTCACGTTCTATGAGGTTCTATGTTTTTCCCACTCTTTTTTTTTTTTTTGTCCGGACCTCTGCTTGGAAGAAAACAGAGAAGAAACTTGAATTGAATACCCCTGACTTAAATCAAAGATAAATAATTTATTTGTATGGTTTTGTAATATCTGTGTTACATATTTTCTTATGTGTCATGGTAGATATGACTCTTATTTTAGAATTTGATTACAGAAAAACATTTACAAACATTGGATTAAAACATAAGTAACAGGCTGGATGTACATTAACCTTACATTTTAACACCTCTTTTTTTAAAAAAAAAAAAAGATATTTTGTCTATAGCCTATAAAAAAGTTTTGTAGGAAGATTTCAACAAATGAGGATTCAGAATGTGATTTTATTAGCAAGCCATTTAATTTACTTGAGACTCGACTCTGACTCGTGACCAAAGACTCGAGACTTGACTCAGACTCCAGCGACAAAGACTTCAGACTTGACTCGGACTCCAACTTAAGGAGTTGTGAATATCTCTGATTTAGATGTGTCTAAGTCAAAGTGTCATCTAAAATTTAAGAACTCTCATGAGTAAAAACTATACTTTTTAAGATTTTCAAGGATCCGCGGGGACCCTGTCAGTTTGACATTAAGTTTTGTATGCTCTTTAACATGCCAGTGTATCCAAATATAGATAGTGCTTTGTGTAAGATCTGTTTAAAGTCCTATCATTGTATATAAAAATGTTCCTGAAGGAACAAACACACACATTCACAAGTAAAGTCAACTCATGAATTACACTGTAATTAAATCTATTTTAACTGTTTATGTGTGTGTTTTATGTTTTTCCCACTCGCCCATTTATTCTATGTGAGAGCATTGCTTACCCAGCACCTTGTCTCCCGTCTCTATGGATAACATGAATTCCTGGTGATCTGTTAGTTTGCTCTTCTTCTCTCGCTTCTTTTTCCTCTACCTCTCTGTATCCATCTGGCTGGGTACAGGACAGAATCTGCCTTGGAACTGTGAAGTCCACCTGAGCCCAGCGAAGACAGAGAACACATCAATGAATGTGGCACTTGCAAGAATGAACAATGACAAATTAGCAATAATAAATTAGAAGACAGCTTTTATGGATAAAATGTACTACATAAATATGTTACAAGAAGCATTAACCTCAAACTGACTGACATGTGCCTTTAATTTTAAAGGTCAACATTACATTTTTTTATTACTTTGTCTCAGGAGGGGAACACTGTTGTAATACTCTAAAAGTAAAGAGTGGTGTGTGGCCAACCTTTTCCTGATGCTCAGATTCTTCTGAATCAACTCCCCTCTGACAGAATTCAAATTTCTCTGTTTCCACTAAAGAAAAACACAAAATTATGGTGTCCATTCCATTTAAGCATATGAGGATAAATTAATAATGAATAATTTTACAAATATACAGTCCAATAATCTGATGCCACATTTCAAAAACAAAAAAACTTCTTTCTTCATTACAAACAAGAAATATTTTATGCTCAGCTGGGCTACATTTATTTTATCAAAATATAGCAAAAACAGTAATATTTTGAAATATTTTGTATGTAAAATAACTTTTTTTCTGTTTTAATATATCTTATCCCTCTGGCCCTCTTCATTTAGGGGTCACACTTGGCTCCTTTGCGGTCAAATGTGACTGAAGCCTTGATATGCAACTTCTTGTATTTTCAGTAAAATCAATGTAATAAGTTTTTGTTCAATATATATTATTTTTTTTATGATACTAAGTAATAGTTATGCAATAATTATAATTTTCCCCATTGAAAATAATAGTTTTATTTCTAATATTTTTTTTGTTTGTTTGTTTATTGTTTTTCAATCAAAGGAGTATTCCATGTTAAAATAAAGACCAGACCTTTAAAATCAAATTTTTGAAGGCAGATTAATGCCATCTGCCCGGAGTTAAAAAAAGAAAAACATATGCAATAAAATTATGCAACTGCTAGATTCCTATATTGCTCTATATAAAGAGGCTAAAAATTCTCTAGTTGTTTTTGACATACATATTTTCATTAAGTTCTGGATTTGCATATATATTTAGACATTCTCAAAGAATATGTTTTGTTAAGGATAAGATTTTTATTTTATTTTTATTCCTGTCAGTATAAGGTTTTGCATTCATTATACTACAGTCACATCTGAACACAAAGAACATCATATCATCAGAGTTTAATAAAAATGTAACAAATATTAGTAGGAATGCTTTTTCTGAGCTTAATCAGTCTGGGTCTGATCTGATTTCAACCTCTTATTTGTCTTCTGTATTCATTTTGTTAATGTTACAGCCACACCAGTTCATCTGTGTGTACAATACTGTGTTGTGTTATGTGGGTGTATGTTTGAGTGGGTGTGTCTGTTTTGTACTCTTGATGTTTTAGAGTGTAATCCCTTTCTTGCTGTCCATTTTTTACTACAATGTGGCTAAATTATTTATTTGACATGCAAAAACTTTGCAAAAACTTGCTTTGTGTTACAGCCACACCAGTACATATATGTGTGTCTGTGGGGTGTGTCTATTTTGCACTCTTGATATTTTAGAGCGTCAACCCTTGTCGTGAAGCCAGTAAAGTTGTAAAAAAAAAAAAAGTTCAGGAAATGGAGTACCATGGAGATCATGTGACCCTTCGACAGGGACGCATGCACAGTCCTTCGTTCTGCTCAATTTGTCAAATATTCTACGATCTTGATAGTAAATTTCGAACCACTTTCTATTTACTCCATGAGTACTTCAACAGTCAAGGAAAATCTGAAAAGAGTGATTGAGCAATTGCCAATAAAGAAAAATTCAACGATTCCACTATCACTAAAGAAGAGCTCGACGGCGCCATTGCTAATGGTATCAAGCTAGCACTCAAAGAGCAGCAAAGTACTTTGGATTCGGTTGTGGCCTCGACAGTTAAAGATGTGATAGACTCTGTACTGACCTCAGTATTGCGTGGCCTACATATAGACATACTTGTGACTAACAGTTCTGTAAAAGAGCTAAAAGCAGAAGTTGAAAAGCTAGCCATTGCGGTGAAACAGACACGTGACCGGTTCGATTCCATTCAAGCAGCTGCACGTGAGGACAGGCGAATAGTCACGAACCTGAGAACAGCTAGAACAACTTACCGATTAAGTGATGAACATGGAGGATAGGAGCAGGAGAAATAACGTGCGAGTGCTGGGGTTGCCAGAGGGGGTGGAATGCTCCAATCCAGCCAGCTTTCTCAGAGATAATCCAAATGGATTCCTGCACTGAATGGACTCGATATTGAGATTGAGCGGGCTCATCGTGTGTATGATGGAAGAAAAAGTAACTCTGAGCGGTTACGCACTCTTATCTTTCATGTGCTGAGATGGCAAGACAGATCGTGATCCTGAAGGGTGTACGGCAGGCATACCCGGTGAAATATACGCAGGATAATGTCATGCTGCTGTTTTTTCCTGACTTCAGTCCAGCCACGTCTGCTACGAGAAGGAGCCTCAAACCAGTCCTTGGGAGAATGACAGCATTGGGTCTATGGCCGTTTCTCATCTATCCGGCGATAATTAAACTACAGCACAACGGTGAGCAGATGATGTTCGACTCTTCTCAGAAGCAGAGGATTTTATTAGCTCACTGCCACAGAAGAAGCATCTTAACTGCCCAGGAGAGGAGAATAACAAGGTGGACATGGACACTTAAGTTTCTGCTGTGATCTTCTATCCTGCAATTTTGTCTAGTGACTGATAAGCTTTGAAATCCTGTTTTAGTTTTTTTTTGGGGGGGTGGGGGGGGCTAATGGAGAGAAGGTTTGATTACTAGCTCTTGACACTGGGCTTTTTTTGGGGACAGGTTTTACGCTGCTTTTTTTTTTTTAGGTGAACCTATATTCTCAGTAATGTGCCCTCTGCTTTGGTTCGGGTTCAAAGTTTTTTGTCGTTCCTTTTGTGCTACTTTT
Organism: Cyprinus carpio; assembly: GCF_018340385.1. NCBI lineage: Eukaryota > Metazoa > Chordata > Actinopteri > Cypriniformes > Cyprinidae > Cyprinus > Cyprinus carpio. Next base: position 15,210,103 of record NC_056577.1, read on the forward strand.
ATTTTATACAACAGACATTAATATCTTTATTTCATTTGAATTTTGAAAAGCTTGCGCACTCGGGTGGTTTGGTATATAAAGTTGCTTTGGGGAGATCTCATTTTGTGCATGTTGGATTGTGCCATCTTCTGGTCGACCATTTTTCAAAAAAAAAAAAAAAAAAAAAAAAAAAAAAGTAAATGGAGTACCAGATGTCAAAATATAAGACTTTATTGGGCAAAGTAACAAAGCCGAGATAACAGTCACTGCATCTGAGTCTTTGTCTGACCCGACATCCATACTTGTACCTTATTCTTATCAGTCTTTTAAACCAAAAATTGGTAGCTCGGTCTCTGATTGGTCTTACTCCACTAGTTTTGCTACACTTATTCTTACCCGTCCTGGTATACTTTCTAATTGTAGACTCCTGCTTGTTTGAACCATTCTCCTAATACTTTTTTTCTCAACCTCCCCTAGACACAGGTGTCCTCATAGGCCATTCATCAAACTTGTTTGTGCCACCCCTGACATATTCTTGGAAGTCACCCAATGTTCACTGGTTCACTCAAGTTCATTTTGTGAGTGAGTGGGGTGTCTATTTTTGCACTCTTGATATTTTAGAGTGTCACCCCTTCATTTGTAGTTTGTACGACTAAAAGTATTTTTTGTATTTCCCATTCATTTCCTGTCTGTAATTTTTGACCAGGAAGGAGCCAAGTGTGACTTTTTTTTGACCCTTTAACATATCTGAATCCCATGTCCATGATTTGTGTGTGTGTGTGTTCAAATAGCTAGTGCAACAAAAGTCACTAAGTGTCATCCAATTCTGATGAAGCAAAAAAAAAAAAGTTTTGTCATTTCTGACAGAGGCCCAGAAGGATTTAAAATGTAAATGAAGTCGTCATTGTGTCCTCATCCGATAGTGTCAATTCAGTCAAATCAAAAATAATAATACTGAATATTTAGTGTCTTTTAAGCACCAAGTAAGCAAGGTGAGAAGCATTTATTTGAAATAGGATGGTTTGCACCAACAAGGACTAAGCTTAAATCTAAATTAAATCATGGTTTATCTAATAATTCTGTTGCACCAAACATTAAACCTTGTTTAAAAATAAGAAGGTTTACATTAAACCATCATTTTGACCCTGGATTTAAAGTATATTTAAGACAGATTAACTTTAATCCTTTTGCTCCATAACTTTAAACTCAGATCTAAATCTCAATTAGGGATTAACTTTAAATTTACAGGTGAGGAGGTTTAAATCAAATTAAGTGCACCTACAAATCACAATATATGGCTGATTGGACAAAGTGTCTTGTCAGAAAGGCATTTATTACAAATAAAAATGAAAATTAAAGTGCACCGAGCAGGCAGAGTATGAGGGTTGCGGCTGCCCGTAAGCTTACTCATCTTGTTGTATCTCAGTATCGGACAAAGAAAAGAATATATTTGCAATTTAGTGGCAGCAGTGATAAAGTGAGATGCATTCCATTGAATTAATAGGAAATCGTACAAATTTAATGAGAAAACATAACCTAACAAGTCTGCATTTTTAATTTGTATCTCTGTACATTCTCACAATGCAATCATCCTAGGCATGTAAACGGTTATTTTATGTCGGAATTTTTCCCTACTTTACAGTACAGTTCATTAACAGTAGCAAACATCATGAACATGATAAACATCAGACGGACACGACCTCAAAATATATATAACAACTGACAAAGTGCTCATTCTGAAATCTGAATAAAGATTTATGCTTTGCATACACATGTTTAGTTTTGTTTATTTGTGTATAAAGCACATTTCCTCTTCGATCCAAGATGGCGGCACGATCAGATAGCAGCGGCTGCTCCAGGTCCTAAAAACAGTGTTTTAATGTCAGTTAGTTTTGTCTCCTCATCCTCAAAACCAGAGGAAAACAACAGAAAAAACAGAAAACTGCACTGCAACATGTCTACGATCACCAGTGTCTTCTGGAAATCGGTAGTGCATGTAACTATCACTCATCACCAGAGACTACTGAGAAGCTAAGAGGCCTTTGTTTACCGTGGAAGCAAGACCTTGAGACCGCGGACTCGCCTACTGCTGCTACCTGCACAAGGAGGTGCAGCAAGCGGTGTGAGCGGAGATGCAAATGCGGCAAGCGCGGTGGCATACGAGCTAGGCTAATGGCTTATAATGGCAATCAGACAGAAATACAGCACTGTCTGGTGGCGGCTTGTGTGTGTATATTAACAACAAATGGTGCAACAATGCTGTGTTAGTGTCAAAATACTGCTCATCGCTGGTGGAGTTTATAATTATGAAGTGCCGACTCTTCTATCTGCCGAGGGAGTTCACGGCCATTGCTATTGTTGCTGTGTTTATATCCCCTTTTGCAAACTCAAGGATGTGCTTCATGTGTATCCGGTGACTTTAATCATGTAAACTTAAAGACAGTTTTGCCAAAGTTCTACCAACACGTTAACTTTGCAACAAGAGAAAACAACACGTTGGACTTGGCTTACACAACAGAAAAAAATACGTACAAAGCTGCACCCCCGCCCCCATCTCGGGTACTCAGACCACATCTCTGTTATGCTAATACCAGCATACAGACCACTTCTCAAACTTGCCAAACCGGTCCAAAAGCAGATCACAGTATGGCCAGATGATGGTACCTCAGCACTACAGGACTGCTTCCAGGACACAGACTGGAACATGTTTAACCCTCTGGGGCCGACTAATGCTAATATGCGTTTTGAGGCATCTTCTCCTGATAACACCAAAAAGAACTTAAATTACATTTTCAGTTTTGATCGTACAGATAAGAGCAATACATCAATCGAATCTGTAAAGGGTCTAATTTTATTTGTATACACACATAATAACAATAAGACTTTGTGCATTTATAAAATAAAGAAAACAAACACGCCTACATACAAATGTAACTAAGCTTCTGTTCATAAATATCTACTCTGGTGTAAGTATTTTGAATGTGTTATACCCGGGATCCTCTGAGGTGTAAATGTATCAAGCAAGCTGTAAATATCACTGATAATATGTGTGCTATGTGGTAATTGTGTTCTTCTTTCTATAAATTAGTACTAGTATCAGTGACCATCACAATAAATACATTATTAAAATGTAGTTTAAAAAAATAATTTTGCCCTCAAAGTCTTTCTTGTAACTCTTTTCTTTCAGTCACACACCTGGCTGAAAGGCTCATTATGCAGCTCATTATGCGGGCCTTTGTTTTCTCAGGTGTGAATCACAGCATTATGCATGATAGTTGACGCCTTCTTGCATATACCTTTCCTACACAAAAAGTGTCTTAAACAATTTAAATCAATATATTGTTTTCTGGGAGCGAGTAGTCAAGATGATTTTCACATTTTGAAGCAAAAACTCTAGGCTTCAAAATCTGTTCTCAAAAGTCTTGTGAACAAATGTTCTCTAGGTGTTTTATTGCCTTATTTCAGTGACTTCAGAAAACTTAGTTTTTCACTAACCTTATATTAAAAGTAAATGAACGTCACTTTGCTGATTACAGTGTTATTAGACTTTAGGCATTTATGTGTTTATAAGCAACTGGAAAAAAACACAAATATCAGGGCATGTCAAAACTTCTCTAAGCCCCCAAAACACCCTCAGGCCCCAGAGGGTTAAAGAGGCAGCCACCTACCATGACCACACTGACCAAATTAAGTCAATGTAATTTTAAGGTAAAAAAAAAAATCATCTTAAACAGAACTGACGTTTACTTCTGGCTTTTCAAACGTGTATGCAAGTTCTACTTTACAAAAAAAAAAAAAACACATTTCAGTTTTGTCACAGTTTAGTCCGTTTCGTTTCTCATCCAACACGCGAGAAGTTGAGCTGAACATCCCTTCACTATCTACGCTCGCGCAGGAAAGGGGCTCTTATTTGTGCGCAGGCTCTTATTCCTGCTATCTGTGCCTCAGACATGTAGCTCTGCACTTCCAGTGCTGTACGGCTGCCTGTGTCCTGCGCACAGACTTCGAAATACTTCCACACAAATGACATGATAGCGAATGATTACAATGTAGTCTGTGCACGCAGGCGAATTTCCGGAAAAATCGGGCGAAGAAATACCAAAAACCGGTTCCGATTTATGGCCGGTCAACCGGTGCATCCCTACCATATTTCACTCCTAGCGTCATCTTTTTCTACCAGTCGTGGACCGGCTGCCACAGTATCACTTGTGCTCACACATGCAGCCATCTCGCTGTAGTGTTTGTCACATGACAGCTGCAGCTTTTTTGCTGCGTGCATGAGGAAAAAACACAGACGTCCATAGGGAGGCACTGGAAGCGTGCGTTGCACACACCAACATGAAATACGTCTCTTGCAAATCTGGAACGCGGTCATTCTTTGAAGTATCGATATTAATAAATTTAGGAATCGTGACGTTTTTTTATTTCCGAGAATCGCGATACTTTTGAAGTATCGGTGCACCGTGCAACCATACACCCAACAGAAAGGAAGTGGCACAACTAGTTGAATGGAGTAGTGCAAACAACCTGTCCCTTAATGTGAGTAAGACAAAAGAGGTTGTGATGGACTTCTGAAGAAACTCTGTTGACCACCCCCCATTGACCATCGACAGCTTGACTGTAGAGAGAGTCAGCAGCACTAAATTCCTGGGGGTGCACATAACAGAAGACCTCACATGGACCACCAACACTACATCACTCTCCAAGAAGGTGCAACAGTGGCTCCACTGCCTGCGCCGACTTAAAAGAGCAAGTCTCCCTTCACCCATCCTCACCACATTCTACAGGGGAACCATTCAGAGCGTGCTGACCAGCTGCATCACTGTCTGGTACGGGAACTGCAGTGCTGCTGACCACAAGACCCTCCAGCGGACAGTGAACACAGCTGCAAAGATCATTGGTGCCCCTCTCCCCTCCATTCTGGACATTTTTCTTGCACGATACTCCAGTAAAGCTACCAGTATCGTGAAGGACCCCACCCATCCCTCCCACAGTCTCTTCCAGCTCTTGCTATCAGGAAGACGGTACCAGAGCATCAGGGCCCACTCTGCAAGACTGCTCAACAGCTTTTTCCCCCAGACTGTGAGAGCCCTCAATTCCAATCACCTGACCCCCCTCTGAAACCTCATCCACAACAGTAGCTCCTGAAACCAGGACCCCCCCACTTCCCCATCCCACCCCACCACACCACATGCACCACATGAAAAATGTTGAAAACCTCAAGAACACTGTGGAATTCTGAGTGTGCTACACACTGGTGAGTGGGCTGGACAAACCACCTGTAGAAAAACACACTCTTTCCTCTCTATATGCACCAGACACTTTCTTATAAAAACTCCATGTTTCAAGGAAAACATTGTGCAATTCTGAGTGTGCTACACACAGGTGAGTGGGCTGGACAAACCACCTGTAGAAAAACACACTCTTTTCTCTCTATATGCACTAGACACCTTCTTATAAACGCTTCATGTTACAAAGACTTAAAAAGAAAAACATTTTACTTTTGAATGCACCACAAATCATTTTATTACTCGCTTCTTAGCCTTAAATACCTCTTTTGCACAATATCATGACCAGTCATTATTTAAAGTACTTGTATAGTCTGTCTTAGGTTATGTGTATGTATAGTCAATTATTTATAGCATATGTATAGTTAGATTATCGCTTCAGATAGTTAGCTATGTAGGTCTAAAAATTGTTCTTACGTCTAGTGTTGTATGTTTATATTATGTTTATGTAGCACCGTGGTCCGACATTTCATTCCACTGTATGTCCACACATGTAGCGGAAGCACAATAAAGCTCATCTTGAATTTGATATAAAAACAGGAGTTGCAACCAAACTGCTGTACAAGAAATATAAAAGAAAGTAAAAACATACCCAATCAAGACAAAGGGACAAATAAATTTTCAAACCCTCAAAATTAAAACATACAGAATAAAAATAGGTTTTCAAAGAGGATTTAAACAAAGAAATAGAAGGGGAAGATCTTATGTGGAGGGGAAGACTGTTCCAGAGCCTAGGAGCTGCCACATCAAAAGCCTGGTTACCTTTAGTTTTAAAATGTGAACGAGGGACTGAGAGGAGAAATTGGCTAGATGGCCGAAGAGATCTAGAGGTGGAATGGGAAGATTACAAATATACTAGGGAGCACAACCATGTAGAGCTTTAAAAACAAAGAGCAAAATCTTAAAATCAACACGGAAACTTGACTGGGAGCCAGTGTAGAAAGGTAAGTACTGGGGTAATCTGCTCACGTTTTCTAGTGCCAGTCAATAATCTCACAGCTACATTTTGCACCAATTGCAATCGGTGCAGAGATGATTTAGGCAAACCCAAATAAAGTGAGTTGCAGTAATCCATTCTTGAAGTTATAAACGCATGAAATACTGTTTGAAGGTCCTTCATGGAAAGCATCCTTTTGATTCTAGCAGTTGATCTTAATTGAAAGAAACTGCTTTCCACAACAGCACTGATCTGCTTATCAAAAGACAATGTAGGATCAAAGATAATGCCAAGGTTTCTAACACAGTCGCATACATTTGATGACAGGGGGCCAAGCTGCTTGACAATGCCAGACGACACAGTTGTTGGTCCAAAAACAATAATTTCAGCTTTATCATTATTCAACTGTAAAAAATTCAAGTCCATCCAGCATTTAATGTGCTGAAGACATGCAAAAAGATTAGACATAGAACAGTTATTGTTTTTAACAGGAAAGTAAAGTTGAGTGTCGTCAGCAAAAAAATGATATGATAAATTAAGGTACTGAAAAACATACCCGAGTGGAAGCATATATAAGTAGAAAAGGAGAGGACCCAAAATAGAGCCCTGCAGAACACCATAGGAGATTTGAGCCATAGATGAGAAACAAAGGTAGGAAGCAAACCAGTTCAGCACAGATCCCTGGAAACCAGCTACCCGATCAAGTCTTTGAAGAAGTGTGTCATGATCTATTGTATCAAATCCTGCACTTAAATCAAGCATGATTAAGATACAGCAAGAACCAGAGTCAAGGGAAAGTAAAATATAATTAGTAACCTTCAAGAGGGCAGATTCAGTAGAATGAAATTCTCCTAACCCAGACTGAAATGTGTCAAAGATATTAAAAGTACTTAAGTACGATAAGATCTGAGAATATACAACTTTTTTCAAAACTTTTGAGATGAAAGATAATTTAGAAATGGGCCTATAGTTATTGCCTATAGTTATTGTATAACATCTGAAGTAAAAATGAATTTACATACACAAAACAAAAACGAATAAACTAATCCCGTTTGACTGATTTGCTTCAAATTGGGTGATTTAAGGTCACCGGTTTGCCTGTGACTCGATGGTGCTCTCTGCCGGTAGGGAATAGTAAGATGGCGGATCGAACACTTCCGGTGGCTTCACTGCCTGTTGGCAGTTTAAAATGCAATGAGGGATCCAGTCATATATAGATCATTTGTGTGCTGACTGAGCAACATCTATTTCAAACTCTGAAAGATTGCACAAATTCTATGGCGTTTTACTAGCATTACCATTTCCAAAGGAGTAAAATGTTGAATTATTAATTTAATCAACTATTGAATCATTAACTGCAAAATGAATGCTATTAATGAAACATTTACAGTTAGCCTACTGTATGAATAAAAACACTATTAACAAAATTAAACCGTAAATAACTGTAAAAGGCGAATTAAGGTATATGTGCATAGAGAAAAAGCATAAATATTTATTCAGATTTCAGAATAAGCACTTTGTCATTTGAAATACATATGTTGAGCTTCCGATGTTTATCATGTTAATCTGATGTACGCTACTCTACTGTAATGTATATGAACATCACTTTTTGATACGCAGGGGAAATTCACGATTATTAAAGGGGTGGTTCAGTGTTTTTTTCTAGGCTTGATTGTGTTTATGGGGTGCAGTCTAACGTTTTAATGCTTAATTTTTTAAAAAACACATTATTTTTCACATAATTTACCTTTATTCCACACTGCTCTGTCCCTTTTCCTCAGAAATAGGCAATGGGCTATGATTGGTTAGCTAGTCCAGTGTCTGCCCCTCACCTCAGCAGCATGTGCTCCAGTTGTATTGTAAACAACGGCGTCGTTAATATCGCTTATCAATTTGAGCCCAATTGAGAAGCAGAGGATATTATTGAAGAGGATCGTGCAGAACCTGTCCAAGCATGGCTTTTAATGGTAGGCCTATGTTTTTTGTTTGTTGTTGTCTCATACGTTTAGATACGATGTTATTTGTAAATATTATTTGTAAATGGTCAGCCTTTAATATACGGTTTTATCCTGATTAAAGCTATACAGTATGGCAACTGCACGTGTGTCCATGTTTAACACTTCTCATAGCTATGTGAAAATAAGTGTTCATTGCTGGAGCTGATTTGAATATGAGAGAGAGAGAGAGAGAGAGAGAGATGCAGAGCAGGGGGACGTGTGGAACAGTATTAAGAGACTCTGGTTTAGAACATTGATTTTGAAACCTGTAAATCCATTAGAATCATTAGAAAACAGAATCGCGATTCATATATGGCATTCCTCTTCTCTAAAGCAGCGCAGCATGGACTCATACATATACAGTATATATCTATATATCTATATATATATATATCATCCATCTATATATATATATATTTTTTTTTTTTTTTTTTTTATTTTTTTTTTTTTTTTATAATAAAATAGCATTGTCAGAGTTGGTATTGTGGCTTTATATGACTAGACACTTGCATGTGTCAGTATAAAACTAAATAACGGTTTTTGATCAGCAAATAATGGAAATATGTGTTTTGTCCATCATTAACGGCTGCATCTGAGGCATCATTACATTTTCATCAACTTACAGTTTATAACGTTTATTGTAGCTATATGGGCACTCAGTTTTTTTGTTTTTAAATACAATTGGCTAAAATCTTGTGATATAAAACATGAAGCGCAATGCATAGGATATATAAAACAGTAGATTAGCTACACCTGTATGGCAAATGCTAAGACTCTTCTCTACTCTTAAAACACACAAAAAACATTAGCCTTTATAGACAGTGTTTCTTGAGTAAAGAATACCCACAAACAGACATAAAGATGACCAATAGCACTGATTTAAAATAATGATAATAACGAAATATAATAAGATAATAATCATTAATAATTAATAATAATAATAATTTTTCACACCACACCTAACAACCTATCAGTGTTTGGGAAACACTAGCCGTTTTTCAATGTGTTCTTGTCTGTACTTGCATTCTTGTGGACTTGTGAAACGTCATAACTCATTGCCCAAGGATCACTGTAAAATGTAACTGATGATCTTACTAATAAAATTAAGTTAAATGAACTTGTTTTGAATAAGTTTGTGGACCTTACTAGGTTTAACCAAATAGTCTCAACATTTTAGCACAGAAAGTTATTAAACTAAATGGATTCAAGTAAGCTGTACTTAAAGGGGTCATATGATGCGATTTCAAATTTTCCTTTCTCTTTGGAGTGTTACAAGCTCTTGGTGAATAAAGAAGATCTGTGAAGTTGCAAAGACTAAAGTCTGAAATCCAGAGAGATATTCTTTATAAAATTTGAGACTCGTCCAGGCCCCCCTGAAACGGCTCGTTCTAACCGAGCGGCAACCTCCCGCTCTCTCTCGTGAAACCAATAAGGAAGTGACTAAAACTGCAATTCATCGATTGGCCGCTTGAGGCTGGCTGCAAAAGGGAGTCAGTCCCATAGACTCCCCATGTTAAAATGCCCAACTTTACAGCAGAAAAAAAACATGTTTACAGCCTGGTTCAAAAAATGATTTTGGTCTATATTGCTAATTTTGCCCTTTATGACAACTGTGAGGGGGGAGAATTTTTTTATAACTCATCCGTTTAAATTATATTAAGCCTTAAAGTTCTGCATAATTAAGGGCGTGGCCACTTGAGTGACAGGTGGATTGCCGCTGCTGACAATGCCGTCGCGCTAGGTGGGCGTGGCTTCAGCAACCAGCTCCCGCCTTTTTGCCCATTTTCGATTTTCCGGGAGAGTCGCGCGGCTGACGCGCTGCCAAGATGGCGACGGCCCGCTCTGCACACTTTGAGCTTCAAAACCACTATTGAGGAGTCTATTGGTGACGTCACGGACACTACGTCCAAAACACCCCCACATACCAACGATCAAAAACTCCCAACATATTCACAACAACTACCAGATAATAACTCAAAAATGTCACATAAGATGTTCACACAAAGAAAGACAGCGTACCTTTTATTCTCGTTGTAGTATTGTTGTTGCCACTGCCGCCATGTCGTATAGACGCTGTGTGTTTCAATGTGAAAACGAAACTACTTTGTTTGGCCTTCCAAAAGAGGACGATATCCATTTTGTCACGCCTGGAGCTGATCCGTAGTGGTCACTGAGGAAATACATCAACTTTGCACTGTGGATCGCAGAATCGGCTTTCACCGTGGACGAACCGGCATCCTGCCCGGGGTCGTCACATGTGGTTGCTGCAAGACCAATCCGCCTGCCGCAGCATTCTCGTCACTCCGGCCGGAAAGGCTTCACAATATTTTAAGACGCGTAACATTTCCATCTAACTCTTGAGGCATTCGGCCAATCACAATGCGCTGGATAGCTGGCCAATCAGAGCACACCTCACTTTTCAGAGCGATGAGCCTTGTGAAAATCGACGCGTTTCAGAAGGCGGGGCATAGAGGAGAAACAATAATGTACAGTATGTTGATTTTTTTTACCTTAAAACGCATTAACACATTTCATTACACCAAATACACAACATAATGTTATTTTTAGCAGCATCATATGACTCCTTTAAAATAATGAGTATTTGTAACCTTTTTGAGTGGTCATGCGCCGTTCCACCAATAGGTGGAGTCAAACTGCAACCTAATTCTGATGGGAGAAGCACATGGAAAGGTGAGTCAGCTCATGTATGCCCAATTTTTAATTGCCCAATTATTATACATAAATCGATCATATAATAATTAGATTAAACATGGAAGCGATGCACAGCTACACTGGATGTGATGTTATTTTAATCCAACTGTAGGATTGTCTTGGATTGTGCTAATCAAAATCAACAGTCTGGCATCACTGATCTTTGATGGCAAGTTTTTAAATCAATGAACATTTTTATGTTTTATTTCTACAGGTGGTGGTCATATAATTAGAATATCATCAAAAAGTTGATTTATTTCACTAATTCCATTCAAAAAGTGAAACTTGTATATTATATTCATTCATTACACACAGACTGATATATTTCAAATCTTTATTTCTTTTAATTTTGATGATTATAACTGACAACTAAGGAAAATCCCAAATTCAGTATCTCAGAAAATTAGAATATTACTTAAGACCAATACAAAGAAAGGATTTTTAGAAATCTTGGCCAACTGAAAAGTATGAGCATGTACAGCACTCAGTACTTAGTTGGGGCTCCTTTTGCCTGAATTACTGCAGCAATGCGGCGTGGCATGGAGTCAATCAGTCTGTGGCATTGCTCAGGTGTTATGAGAGCCCAGGTTGCTCTGATAGTGGCCTTCAGCTCTTCTGCATTCTTGGGTCTGACATATCGCATCTTCCTCTTCACAATACCCCATAGATTTTCTGGTGAGGCGAGTTTGCTGGCCAATTAAGAACAGGGATACCATGGTCCTTAAACCAGGTACTGGTAGCTTTGGCACTGTGTGCAGGTGCCAAGTCCTGTTGGAAAATGAAATCTGCATCTCCATAAAGTTGGTCAGCAGCAGGAAGCATGAAGTGCTCTAAAACTTCCTGGTATGCGGCTGTGTTGACCTTGGACCTCAGCACCCCAAACCATCACTGACTGTGGAAACTTTACACTGGACCTCAAGGAACGTGGATTGTGTGCCTCTCCTCTCTTCCTCCAGACTCTGGGACCCTGATTTCCAAAGAAAATGCAAAATTAGAGAACATAACTTTGGACCACTCAGCAGAAGTCCAATCCTTTTTGTCTTTAGCCCAGGCAAGACGCTTCTGACGCTGTCTGTTGTTCAAGAGTAGCTTGACACAAGGAATGCAACAGATGAAACCCATGTCTTGCATACGTCTGTGCGTAGTGGTTCTTGAAACACTGACTCCAGCTGCAGTCCACTCTTTGTGAATCTCCCCCACATTTTTGAGTGGGTTTTGTTTCACAATCCTCTCCAGGGTGCGGTTATCCCTATTGCTTGTACACTTTTTTCTACCACATCTTTTCCTAGACTGAGAGACCATTTAAAGCAGTGGTTCTCAACTCCAGTCCTCGGGACCCACTGCTCTGCACATTTTGTTTGTCTCCCTTATTTATCGCACCTGATTCAGATCATCAGCTCATTAGGAGAGAGATCCGTGAACTGAACTGAGTGTGTCAGATTCAGAAACATTCAAAATGTGCAGAGCAGTGGGTCCCGAGGCCTGGAGTTGAGAACCACTGATTTAAAGGCCTTTGCAGGTATTTTGAGTTAATTAGCTGATTAGAGTGTGGCACCAGGTGTCTTCAATATTGAACCTTTTCACAATATTCTAATTTTCTGAGATACTGAATTTGGGATTTTCCTTAGTTGTCAGTTATAATCATGAAAATGAAAAGAAATAAACATTTGAAATATATCAGTCTGTGTACAAGTTTCACTTTTTGAATGGAATTAGTGAAATAAATCAACTTTTTGATGATATTCTAATTATATGACCAGCACCTGTATTTATGGGGATTCGTTCATAAAATAAGAGCAAAACTAATTTTTAAATCGTTTGTAAAGCTGTTCTGACCTAAATTTTCAGATTCATGGAAGTGTTCGTATTTTCAAAATATTTGCTTTAAACCTGCTCCCTACCCCTCTTTTTTCTCATTAATGAGGGAGAATTTACTGATATATGTTGTAATGTTATTTTGAATGTGTTGTACAGGCACTGTTATAACCTATATATTAACTTTTAGATAATTTAAGATTAAATGTTTGAACTCTCCATAATGATTTGGAAATAAAAAGATGTATATTCTGTATGTTAATATTGTTTTCTTTATTTGCAGAGCTTATTGTGAAATGAGTCATGCAATGGAAATGTAAGTGTAGGATTTTTTATTTATTTATTTATTTGGCGAAAAGAGAGCTCTCCTTTTGAAGCATTATGAAATTATTGCGCAAGTTAAATGTGTTAAGCTTCAATGCTTCTTAAACTAAACTGTTTATTGTCATATTAACTAATATATATATTACTTTGATATTTCATTTTCTGTTTTAAAAATTTTCAGAGCACTGTCATTGCATTTTTAAAATACATTTATTCTGAATAATTTGACATTTCATTCTGTTTGAACTTTTCTTTCCAGAGCACAGCAGTTCTTAATGGCCTTCCTCTCAGAGAAGAAACCTCTGATGTTTTTCAAAACAATGATGGCAAGTACCTTTTTCTGTTTCATTCAAAAATCCCACACACATCACATAAAGGCTATCAATTACACTTCATTCAACTCTTATCTTGCACCAGATTAGCAACCTCTGAATTTATTTAATTTTTTTAACTTAAGCCCTTGTACATTTTGTTATATGCATGTTCTGCCATAATTGTACTATTCATTTTGTCTAATTTCTACACAATACTTAATGACCATTGTTTGTCTCTGTTAGTTGTACATAGAGCATAAGATAATGGTCCCAATTCTTTTAAGTTACATGTACAATTGTGAGATTATTTGAAATATAACATGAATTGTAATCTTGCTGTTGTTTTTTCAGGACTGTGAATGTGACATACCCCAGACTTCCATTGGATTCTGACTGTGTTGGCAGAAGACAGCCAGGAATCTCCATTTGGATGGTTTTAACAGCTCAAGTACAACTTTGATTTCATTCTTCAGCTTCAACCAGAAATGTTAATTCTGTCATTTTGCTCACCCTCATGTCATTCCAAGCCCATAAGACTTTGGTTTGGTTTGACTTTTTGGTCTTTGAAACACAAATCAAGTAATTTTTAATGAAATCTGAGAGGTTTCTCTCCTTTTGTTGACAGTCCAGGTAACCAAAACTTAAAATATTAAAAAGGTCATTAAAGTGTATTTAAACAAATCATTTTCACCACTCAATTAAAATCTGAAGAAATTGAAATTTTTTGGTTACCTGGACTTTCAGTGAAGGAACAGAAGTCTCTAAGGTTTCCTTAAAAGTAGTCTTTGAAAGACAAAGACTAATCTTGTGGGTTTGGAAGGACACAAGGGAGAAGTAAATTTTCAGTTTTGGGTGAAATATCCCTTTAAGCTTGTGTTTGCACAGACATTTTAAAATTATTTTATTTTAACTTATAAATTGTTGAACTTTGGTCGAAAATGTTTTTCTACTCTTAGAACAATGTTATATTGTGAAACTTTTTTTTTTTTTTCATTGCCACAATTAAATATTCCAATAAACTGATGATGATTGTTAGTTTCAGCTCAAAGATTCAAACAGTTCAGATCCTTGATAGAGTTTCTTTTATATAAAAAGTATTAATCCTATGTGAAGAACAAAAAGAAAAAAAAAAACAGAATTTAGAATTTAGCGGTGCTTGAATTACATTGTTTGGTACACTGTAGACAATAAAAAAAGTTTTACAACAGTTTGGCTGTTGATTTTTGTCTTTACTTAATGTTTTTAGTTCAGCTTACTTGCTAATTTTAAGGCAATTGGTTTCCTAATATTTTCCAAGTAATGTGAACACTAATAAGTTAACAACTAATTATTTTAAGTCAACAGTACTTAAGTATACTTTAGTAACAAGTTTTCTGTACAAACTGTTGTAAGTTATGCAAACTTAAAATTAACACACTACTTAGAAATTTTAAGGCAATCGGTTTCCTCACTTTTTCTAAGTAAAGTCAACTTATTACATTTTACAGTGTAATTCAAAGTTAACATCTAGCCAAATACAGTTCAAATCCCCGGATGTGTTTTTGCTCAGCACCTTTTTCTCCGGAAAAGAAAACTTGCATAATTTTCAAAATATTATTGTTATTGTGTCATAAAATGTATTTTTAAGAGTTCTTTGGGTGAGAAAGTAATTGTTTAAAACTCTACAGTTTACTTATAATAGAAAATTTGCTATGCTGATTTCAGAGATGTGAGCTCCAGATGATCACCGGGCACTCAGTGCTCATGTATGCCTCTTATTTTTCATACTTATACATGTTTAATGCCTATTATTGTTCATTAAAACTGACATTTAAAAAAAAAAAGAGTCAGTGTAGTGTTTTAGGTAATACATTTATACATACATTGAAGATAATCAGAGTATGCACATACTGCCTGAACCACATAGTAATGTTTTATGTATTTGTGTGTGTGTGTTCATATTATATATTTGGTTGTTTTATATTTAATTTTGTTTTAAGTATACATAAAGTAAGTGAAGATAATCAAAGTATGTCCGCATTCCCTGAACTACATTTTTGTGGCTATTAATTTGTTAAATTAAAAGAAATGAGGCAGTGGTGTTTGATATCATATTTCGTCTTATTGTAAATATATATATATAGTGAGGATAACCAGAGTAGCCAAGGCGAGCTAAGTGACGTTATTAAGTATCCTGCTGTTCTATTTGCAGGATTAATGGACTTGCATACAAACTTTGTGTACTTGGTATTAAGAAAGGGCCACTGTACTAGGGAATACCAATATGGCGGCACGGTGGCTTCACTTTCATGACAATGAGCAATCCAGTTCTCTATTATAGATCAGTGATCAACATTTTTGATGACAACAAAATGCTCTCTAGAATCTGCTGGAAATTAGTTGGGATTCAAAAAATCACTAGAATATGAAGTGTCCCACTCCCTGCACTATAAATAGTTGCTGAAGCTGTGGCTGAAATCAGTCACTTGTTCACAGAATTAGTATTTTCTGGATGGTGAACAGCACAAAGTGCACTATATAGGGGTTAGGGAATGATAAATACAGTGTAAATATGCTTTCCATTAGGGAGAATGAGCTGGTTTAACAAACTGCCACAGTGTGCACAAAATTTGCTCCGGTCCAGTTGCTGTTTAATTAAAATGGCAAATCCATTATGGTGGAGAAAATTAATCATGAATTGAGGTTTTTATCCCAGGTTTAAATTATAATCCCTGATTTGTAAATCTGTGTTTAAAATTAAGTAGTGCAACACAACTCAATTTAAAATAAAACCTAGATCAACAAATCCTTGATTAGCTCTAAACTTTGCTTAATGTAATCCTTATTGGTGCAAAAGTCTTTAATGTAACAAATGATCGATTTAATACATTTGTGCTGATTAATAGCATTATTATTATTATTATTATTATCATTATTATCATTATTATTTAATCTAACTGACCCCAAAGCTTTGAACAGGAGTTTACTGTATATTATAAATTGAAAATTACCATTAACGTTACATAACATAACATGGATTTCTAAGTATCCATTTTTTGCTTAATGGGCAAAACCTTATATGTTATCCCAACACGATTTGAAAATGTTTCATAGAGATTGTGTGCTTCAATGAAAAAGGAAAGCTGGCTTTTGGTATTGCTGTAACATATGATGTCATCTGCCCACAGAGATGTTTGCAGAGAATGTTTCATAAATCTTTCAGTAATGTCTACCAAAGAAATGTAAGGTAACCATCACCAGGGAAATTACCGCAAACAGGAACGTTCAACTCCCTATTGATGTGAACCCCATCAGATGAGTGAATCTGTAAAACAGACACAAAAAGTAGAGTGATTAGAGATTCGAGTAGAATGCAAATATTTAAACTTTTCTATTGATAATTACAGTTCTCATTTCTGGCCCGTTTCCACCTAGTATTATCATGCAGTGATACATGCTGGGACCACTTGTGATTGAGTTTTACTTTTACATATATGCATTTAGCAGGCACTTTTATTCAATCTGAATTCAAAGGGAGGAAGAAAAGCAATCCCTTACAGAGCCAACAATATTTGTAGTATGTAATGCCAGATTTATTAGAAAGCTAAATTAGGAAACAAGATAGCGCATGTACTGGTTGTCAAGACCTTCCCCTGTCATTTTGTTACACCCTACATTACTCTCATGGGAGGGTCAAGTGACGAACACATAATGTTTACATGTACAACTTTTGTTTCAATCGGATTGAATTCATACAGATTGATGAATCTGAATGTAGTGTAGTGTTCCATGAACACTAAACACTGCATTGATGTGCTCGTTTATATGTCACAAGCTTGAAATGGGAATAGATTTTTTGAAGTACACATTGAACGAATATAGAGTTTCCCGCTGTTTGTGCATAATAACCATTCTCCTACACCGTTTAATTTGTGTCCCAAGGATGAACGAAGGTCTTACGTGTTTGAAATGACATGAGGGTGAGTAATTAATGACATAATTTTTTTAATTTTTGGGTGAACTAACCCTTTAAATACATGCTTTACTGGTTTGAGAGTGAAGTACAGTTTTTATATGTGTAGTTTTGACGCTGATATCATGGCAGGACTCAACAGTGGGGGACCAACCAGGCCAGTGCTGCTATGGTGTCATCATGAAAGTTTGTTATTTGAACGTGTTTTGAAGTCTTGTTTAAACATTCACTTTAAAAGTTCAACCATTTTTAAACTAATTAAATGCAGTATGCCACGTAAGAGAACTCATTCCGTACCAGTATGCCTTTTTCTGTGTACAAGTCAAGTCACCTTTATTTACATAGTGCTTTTAACAATACAGATTGTGTAAAAGCACTTTACAGTATTAAATAGGAAAATAGTGTGTCAATAATGCAAAATGACAATAGTAAACACTCAATTTTCAGTAAAAGGCAGTTCATCATTGAATTCAGTGATGTCATCATCCAGCTCAGTTCAGTTTAAATAGTATCTCTGCAATCAAGTCGACAATATCGCTGGATATTAAGTGTCCCCAACTAAGCAAGCCAGAGGCGACAACGGCAAGGAACCAAAATTCCATCAGTGACAGAATGGAGAAAAAACCTTGGGAGAAACCAGGCTCAGTCGGGGGGCCAGTTCTCCTCTGGCCAGCTCTCTGTACACATCCCCAAAGTCTGCACACACAGAGCGACAGTGCGAGAACACAAATTGATTTCTATGTCATGACTTCTTGGGTTTTAATGGTTTTGGTGGATCCCATAACCCTATGCAGAGCAGAATGGTCTGTGACAACCATGAAGTTTGTGCCCAAGGCCTTTTCCAAGGCCCATAAGACTAACAGACACTATTTTCTGTTGCCGTGTAGTTGATAGTGGCCGAGAATGGGGGTGAGGTAAGACATGCTTTTAACTGGTCAAACGCTTTTTGACAGCATCGTCCATTAAAACACCTGTCCCTTTTTCTTCAGTGAATTGAGGGGCTAGCAATTTTAGAAAAGTTTGACACAAACCAGTGGTACCAGCCGGCTAATCCCAGGAATCACAGAACTTCCTTCAAATTGCTGGGGGCAGGAAAGGCGTGAATGGCCTCAACTTTGCTTGGATTAGTTGTGATGCTCACCACATGACCAAGAAAAGTGATTTCTGAAAGACAAGACTTGCACTTTTTCAAGCTGATAGTCAAACCAGCAGTTTCCAGCCTGTGGATGACAGTTTGAAGGTCTCAGAAATGCTGGGCCACAGAGGGAGAATAAATAATGATGTTGTCAATGTAGACAAAGCATATTTTTGAAGGGTGATGAACTTCAAAGATGTTACTCTGACTCAGTGGTTGTCGTGAAAGTTTTCTCCCAGATGGAAAGTGAAGGCATGGCTGTAGTCAAGGCCTGCCAGGTGTGGTGGAAGATGGGAAGGTGATGAGAAAGAGAGAGCCAAGAGACAAAAACCAAAAGCTAGGCGGGTCACTGATGTGAGAGACCTTTTTGTGGGGGCCACACCTCTGAAGGATCAAAGAGCCAGTGGTGTCTTGAACATTTGGAGGGAAAGTTCACAACTCTTTGTCTTCAAGCATGGTGTTTTGCACATGTAACTGGATTGGGTGTTGATGCTAAACTTTTAAAGATTCTTAGAACAATAATATGTTGCATAGGTATCAACATATAAAACACACTCATTTAGATCATACAGAAAATACAAATTCGTAGATACAAAACATGCTATAGGTGAGGTCATACTAACCGAGGATTCTATCATAAGCATGCATAAAACAGTATACAATCAGTGTTGGGAGTAACGCGTTACAAAAGTAATGCAATACAGTAACAGATTACTTTTTGCAGTAACGCAGTAGTGTAAAGCATTACTAATTATTTTTCAGTAATATTTTACTCTGTACATGTTCGTTAACGATTGCGTTACAATACACTTTTAGCCCAAAATGTAATTGTTAAAAAAAAAAAAAAAAAAACAAACAAAAAAAAACATCAAGACCACGAGAATCAAAAAAGCCGCAAGTAAGTTCTATTTCCTATTCGTGGTCAGTCAATAGTGTGGTGTCCAAGTTTGTAAATAAAGACTAAACGACAACTTCTGATATATTTGTTTAGTGATTTATTATATCATTAATCTCCCTCTCGCTGGTGGAACCGTGGAACTTTGAATTGTGAGACGTCGTCCAGTGAAGGCATGTTTAGGGCGGGTTTTACAGGAGTGCATGCACCTCTGAGAAATGCTAGTGTCGCGAGTTTAATTATAAGAGCAAAGGAAGCAAAGTTTCCTTAATTTAACAAAGGAAAACCAGTCTCCTCTTGGCTTACAGGTCCTTCTCAAATAATTAGCATATTGTGAAAAAGTTTATTATTTTCCATAATGTAATGATAAAAATTAAACTTTCATATATTTTAGATTCATTGCACACCAACTGAAATATTTCAGGTCTTTTATTGTTTAAATACTGATGATTTTGGCATACAGCTCATGAAAACCCAAAATTCCTATCTCAAAAAATTAGCATATCATGAAAAGGTTCTCTAAACGAGCTATTAACCTAATCATCTGAATCAACTAATTAACTCTAAACACCTGCAAAAGATTCCTGAGGCTTTTAAAAAACTCCCAGCCTGGTTCATTACTCAAAAGCGCAATCATGGGTAAGACTGCCGACCTGACTGCTGTCCAGAAGGCCATCATTGACACCCTCAAGCGAGAGGGTAAGACACAGAAAGAAATTTCTGAACGAATAGGCTGTTCCCAGAGTGCTGTATCAAGGCACCTCAGTGGGAAGTCTGTGGGAAGGAAAAAGTGTGGCAAAAAACGCTGCACAACGAGAAGAGGTGACCGGACCCTGAGGAAGATTGTGGAGAAGGACCGATTCCAGACCTTGGGGGACCGGCGGAAGCAGTGGACTGAGTCTGGAGTAGAAACATCCAGAGCCACCGTGCACAGGCGTGTGCTTTTGAACCAGAAACAGCGGCAGAAGCGCCTGACCTGGGCTACAGAGAAGCAGCACTGGACTGTTGCTCAGTGGTCCAAAGTACTTTTTTTTTCGGATGAAAGCAAATTTTGCATGTCATTCAGAAATCAAGGTGCCAGAGTCTGGAGGAAAGACTGGGGAGAAGGAAATGCCAAAATGCCTGAAGTCCAGTGTCAAGTACCCACAGTCAGTGATGGTCTGGGGTGCCATGTCAGCTGCTGGTGTTTGGTCCACTGTGTTTTATCAAGGGGCAGGGTCAATGCAGCTAGCTATCAGGAGATTTTGGAGCACTTCATGCTTCCATCTGCTGAAAAGCTTTATGGAGATGAAGATTTCGTTTTTCAGCACGACCTGGCACCTGCTCACAGTGCCAAAACCACTGGTAAATGGTTTACCGAAACCATGGTATTACTGTGCTCAATTGGCCTGGCAACTCTCCTGACCTGAACCCCATAGAGAATCTGTGGGATATTGTGAAGAGAAAGTTGAGAGACGCAAGACCCAACACTCTGGATGAGCTTAAGGCCGCTATCGAAGCATCCTGGGCCTCCATAACACCTCAGCAGTGCCACAGGCTGATTGCCTCCATGCCACGCCGTATTGAAGGAGTCATTTCTGCAAAAGGATTCCCGACCAAGTATTGAGTGCATAACTGAACATAATTATTTGAAGGTTGACTTTTTTTGTATTAAAAACATTTTTTTTTTATTGGACGGATGAAATATGCTAATTTTTTTGAGATAGGAATTTTGGGTTTTCATGAGCTGTATGCCAAAATCATCAGTATTAAAACAATAAAAGACCTGAAATATTTCAGTTGGTGTGCAATGAATCTAAAATATATGAAAGTTTAATTTTTATCATTACATTATGGAAAATAATGAACTTTTTCACAATATGCTAATTTTTTGAGAAGGACCTGTATATCAAAATCCTCCAACATTTTTCTTTGCATATCTTCGGTTTGTACTTCTAATTCATGACCAGCGTTTTGTTTAGTTCTCTCTCCGCATTTGTCTACTGGCCCGACAGTGGAAACACGGCATGATTTCAGCCTCTGTGCTTGAGGTCCGAGGCTATTAGCCCTGCCCGGCTCGCTGTAAGCCCCGGGTCACACTGGCCAGAGGAAAAGCGGCTAATGGATGAAGATGGCAGAAGACGGTACATGCGAGAGATGGAAGTATACGCATCTTGTCATGGCATTAGAGTTTACATATAGTCATGTTGTGTCTAATATGAATAGACCCAAGCTATTCACAGATATTTGCAGATAATCACTTTACCTATACCATACTTTTAACAGATTTGGATCGTTTGTGATTCTGGCTGTCATCCTTTCTTGCATTGTCCTGAGCCTTAACTTTGCCAATTATAAGCTATATTGCAGGTAGCCTGGATAACCCACAGTCATTATGCTACACCATATCGCCCTCTACTGGATGTAAAATGCTCTGCAGTACATTTAGTCATTATATTAAAAATTGTCCTGGCTATTCCAAGCTCTATCATTGCAGTCAGTGGGTGTTGCAGTTGAACAGTCCAAAAGTCATCAAATAAAGCGTGCCCATCCATAATAAAGCGTGCTCCACAGAGGGGTAAATAAAGGCCTCCCATAGCAAATCCATGTGTTTTTGTAAGAAAAATATCCATATTTCAAACATAATAAACACTTTTCTCTCACTTCTGGTATCTGTCATAGACGGTACGGCGGATGACGCAGCATGTATGCGCAGTGCATGCGCCTCTGAGAAATGCTAGTGTCGCGAGTTTAATTATAGCAAAAAACCAAGAAAAATTTCAAAAATTTAACAAAGGAAAACCAGTCTCCTCTGGCTTATATCAAAATCCTCCAACATTTTTCTTTGCATATCTTTGGTTTGTACTTCTAATTCATGACCGGTGTTTTGTTTAGTTCTCTCTCCGCATTTGTCACTATTCATGCAATGAATACGTGCTGCGTCATCCGCTGGCACGGCTTCCGCATATGATAAATGGCGGAAGTGATAGAAAAGTGTTTATTACGTTTGATATTTTTCTTACAAAAACACATGGATTCGCTACAGGAGGCCTTTATTCACCGCACGCTTTATTTGACAATTTGTGGACTGTTCAACTGCAACACCCGCTGATTGCAATGATAGCGCTTGGAATAGCCAGGGCAATTTTTAAAATAGTTTCCACTGGATTCACCTGAAAGAAGAAAGTCATATACACCTAGGATGCTTCGAGGGTAAGGGTAAAACACAAGCCAGTTTTCATTTTTGGGTAAACTAACCCTTTAAGGTTAGCTGGGAGACACTGCTCAGCTAACCTAGAGTTTCTCATGGTTAAATGTAGACCTTTTTATCTGCCGCGGGAGTTCACTTCCACCATAATAACTGCAGTCTATATTCCACCGGATGCTAATGCCAAGATTGCTTTGAACGAACTTCACGCAGCCATTAGTAAACAACAGACTGCTCACCCGGAGGCTGCTTTTATTGTCGCGGGTGATTTTAATCACTGCAAATTAAAGACAGTGCTCCCCAAATTCCATCAGCATGTTTCCTGCCACACCAGAGGAGACAAAACTTTGGAACATGTTTACACAAACATTGATGTATCTTACACCGCGACCCCCCTCCCCCACCTCGGACAGTCTGATCACCTTTCTTTGTTTCTCACCCCCAAGTATTCACCCCTCATCAACCGTGTGAAGCCATCAGTGAGGACCATCAAAGTGTGGCCAGCTGGAGCTGACTCTTTACTTCAGGACAGGTTTCAACACACTGACTGGAGTATATTTGCTTCTCAGGCTGCCTGTGGCTCTCACACGGACATTGATATCTATACCTCCTCTGTACTGACTTACATCAACACCACCATTGACAGTGTTACATCAGAAAAACAGATCACAACATACCCTAATCAGAAGCCATGGATGAACAAGGAGGTGCGAATTCTGCTGAAAGCCCGCAACACTGCCTTCAGGTCAGATGACGCGCAGGCCTACAGTAAATCCAGGGCTAACCTGAAAAGGGGCATCAAAAAGCCAAGTACTGCTACAAGCTGAAGGTAGAGGAACACTTTTCCAACTCTGACCCCCGACGCATGTGGCAGGGCATCCAGGTCATCAGTGACTACAAGCCAAGCAACTCCACTCCAACGGTCATGGACGTCTCCTTCCTTAACGAGCTAAATGACTTTTATGCTCGCTTCAACAGCGACAGCAAGGAGACGGCCACCAAAACCACACACTCAGCAGACCACCAACCCCTCAAACTCCCCTCCACAGATGTCCACACTGCATTGAGCCGGATCAACGCACACAAGGCTGCCGGCCCGGACTTCATTCCTGGACGTGTGCTTAGAGCATGTGCAGAGCAGCTTACAGGGGTCTTCACGGACATTTTCAACCTGTCCCTCACCCAAGCAACTGTGCCAACATGTTTTAAGTCCACATCCATTGTGCCAGTACCGAAACACTCCTCCCCGATGTGCTTAAATGACTACCGCCCTGTAGCACTCACACCCATCATTATGAAGTGCTTCGAGCGATTGGTCCTAGCACACCTCAAAGACTGCCTCCCACCCACACTGGACCCACATCAATTTGCCTACCGCAGAAACAGGAGCACAGAGGATGCAGTATGCACAGTGCTGCACTCTGCACTCACACACCTGGACAATAACAACACATATGTACGGATGTTGTTTGTTGACTTCAGTTCAGCATTTAACACCGTCATTCCCTCCAAGCTGACCACAAAAAACTTGGAGACCTGGACATTAACACCTCCCTCTGCAACTGGATCATGGACTTTCTGACCAGCAGACCTCAGCATGTTCGGTCAGGCCACACCCACTCCACCACCATCACACTTAACACCGGAGTACCACAGGGCTGTGTGCTGAGCCCATTCCTTTACTCCCTTTACAACCCACGACTGCAAGCCTGTGCATGGATCCAACTCCATCATTAAGTTTGCAGATGACACCACAGTGATTGGCCTCATCAGTGACAACGATGAGACTGCCTACAGGGAAGAGGTACAGCACCTGGCCACATGGTGCGCTGACAATAACCTGCTCCTTAACACCAGTAAGACAAAGGAGCTCATTGTGGACTTCAGGAAGAAGAAAGGAAGCACGCATGACCCCATCCACATTAACGGGATGGTTGTTGAACGTGTCTCCAGCTTCAAGTTCCTGGGAACCACCATCACGGAGGACCTGTCCTGGACCACAAACACCTCCAGCCTGGTCAAGAAGGCTCACCAACGCCTCTTCTTCCTCAGAACACTAAAGAAGAACCAGCTGTCTTCAGCCATAGTGGTGAACTTTTACCGGTGTGCGATCGAGAGCATCCTGACCAGCTGCATCACAGTCTGGTATGGGAACTGCTCGGTGGCTGACCGCAAAGCACTGCAGAGGGTGGTGAAAACTGCCCAACGCATCACAGGGACACCACTTCCTGCTATTGAGGACATCCAGAGGAAACGCTGTCTACGTCGAGCTCGAAGCATTCTTAAGGACTCCTCTCACCCTGACCATGGACTGTTTAACCTCCTGCCCTCTGGGAGGCCCTTCAGGAGCCTCCGGACAAGGACCAGCAGATCCAGGAACAGCTTTTTCCCTACAGCTGTCTCCTTACTGAACTCTGCCCTCTGACACCCCCCACACCATACACACACACTCCTCTCCCACTTCATCACTACATCTGACTGATTTATTTATTATTTATTTATTTACAACAAGCAAAAACAGCAAACTGGCTATTACTTGCACTACTGTCTGTTCATCCAGAAACACTGAATAACCCATTTGCACACTGAAATATTTTCTATGCACTTTACTTCCATTGCAATAGTGTAAATTGTTCATATGTTCATAGTTCTGCCTATAGTGTACATACACTTCACATATTTCATCTGTATAGTATGTTCATAGTACACCTATCTGTATATCATGCTGATAGTATTTAAAATCTGTAAATTTTGTCCATAATACTTATCTGTATAGTTATTGTACATATTGTAGACCTTGTATATTCTGTACTTACTGCTTATTGCACTTCTGGTTAGATGCTAACTGCATTTCGTTGCCTTGTATCTTACATGTGCAGTGACAATAAAGTTGAATCTAATCTAATCTAATCTAATCTTAAGTTCTACATCTGTTGTAGTTATTTTGGTGAAAGTAACTCAAAAGTAATACAGGAGTCATGTAACGCATTACATTTCTTAGACAGTAATATTGTAAGGTAAGGAATTACTTTTAAACAATAGTAACAAGTAATCTATAATGTATTACAGTTTGGAAGTAACTTGCACAACACTGTATACAATACAATACAAAAGACAATATACAAGCACAGTAATATACACAATGACCTGAGGATGTGTGTATTCATTCAAAGAAAGGTTTGTCTATGAATTAATTAGAGAAGAGTCCATTTCTATGGGCATTATGAATCTTTCCTATGAGAAAAATGAGTGAGAGTTGCTTTGCCCGCATTCCTTTAAGCAATAAAACCGGTGTTATCAGATGATTTGTTTTTGGTTGCCATGGAACCAGAGACCTGTTCTGCCTTTTAGAGGTGTTAGTTGCATTTTGGGGGAAGGGTCCATAGACCCTCATAGTTGGCTTGTTGGTTGGGTGTTAGGGATTATTTTTTTAATATAACAAATAATTGTGTGTCTAATTGGTCCACATGCTACATGTTGTTAGCATGGGTAGCAACAGTTATGGCCTACTGGTGAGGAAACTCAGTATCCAGTTACATGGTGCAGAAGGCAGGCCCAGGTTATGCAGCTTGTTTATGACTTTTGAGGAGATGACAGTGTTAAATGCCAAACTGTAATCAATGAAAAGGAGTCTAGCGTAGCATCTTTATTTTCCAGGTGAGTTAGAATTTAGTGAAAGGCAAATGAAATGGCATCCTCTATTGATCTATTAGTCCTGTACGCAAACTGTAATGGTGTAACCATTATCTTGCTGATTAACTGACATTATAAGGAGCAAGACAGCAGCACCCAATGCACAATAAATAACACATAAGATCACAAACAAATGTCATAACCCTTTTAAAACATTTATTTCATATTATTAGAGACAATCTTTTCATATTTTATAGCTTTTTATTTACTGCATGTATTTGTGAAAATGATTAGGACATCTTTGCCAATGTTCAAAATATTTTTAATATGACAATATAAAAAGTATGACAGGCTTTCTCCAAGTCTTTATGGCTTCTTTAATTTTATGCAAAACAAAATGCCAAATGTTTAATTTCAAGAACTGTCATGTATTTGTGAGCTTGCAGCACGACTCTAAAGCAAGAATGAGAAGTTTACAGCTTACAGGATTGGGCAGACATTTCGGGCACCTGAGCCAAAACATTTACAGACACAAACGCGGATGGGTGACATGAATGAAGATGGCTCCACATCTGCGATGCAGTATTTGTTTTCCAAACAAGGTCTATCCCCCAACACAAAATTAATTTGCTGAATGCAGTATAAACTGTATTTTCCAGCGCTCAAACCTGCCAATCTAAAGGAAACACTGTGTATGGCGTTTGAGGTAATTTGTGAATTACCATAGACTTACAGTCTAAATAAAACAATTTACAACTATTACTGTTATTAACTAACTTTGTATTATGTTAATAACTTTGTATTATGCTTGTTATAGAGTGTGTGGCGTCACATGCACTAGGGTGACTGTTGTCAAAGCTTCCCCTAGTTTGAAAATGCATATTTTGTCCATTTGGAAAACTCACAAAAATTTGGACACTCACATGTGGCATGCGAAAGTTTGGGAACCCCTTGCAGAATCTGTGAAAATGTGAATAATTTTAACAAAATAAGAGATCATACAAAATGCATGTTATTTTTTATTTAGTACTGTCCTGAGTAAGATATTTTACATAAAAGATTATTATATTTAGTCCACATAACAATAAAATAGCTGAAATTATTAAAATAACCCCATTCAAAATTTTAGGAACCATTGGTTCTTAATACTGTGTGTTGTTACCTGGAAGATCCACAACTTTTTTTTTTTGGTGATGGTTGTTCATGAGTACCTTGTTTGTTCTGAACAATTAAACTGAGCACTGTTCTTCAGAAAAATCCTTCAGGTCCTGCAGATTCTTCAGTTTTCCAGCATCTTTTGCATATTTGAACCCTTTCTAGCAGTGACTGTATAATTTTGAGATCTTTCACACTGAGGACAATTGAGGGACTCAAACACAACTATTAAAAAAGGTTCAAACACTGGTGCTCCAGAAGGAAACGTGATGCATTAAGAGCCAGGGGTGAAAACTTTTGAACAGTATGAAGATGTCCAAATTTTTCTTATAATGTTATATTATTTTTATTTCCATTAAGTACTGCCCTTCAGAAGCAACAGAAGATACTTGCATGTTTCCCAGAACACAAATTAAGTACAATTTACCTTGATCTACAAATTCCAAAAGTTTCCACCCCCCATGTAGTCATCGTTAATTATCAGGAAATTTTAATTTGAAAGTGAACTAATCCTTTAACAAGATTTAGCAATTCTTTGGTCATTTGTTTTGGGTGTGGTCAGTGGACTTCATAGTGCCCCCTAACATTTACAAAATTATTTAGCTCCGTCATGGACGTAGCTTGTAGTGGGGGCATAGTGATTAAAGGATTTTACTAAATATTTATTTATAAACTTTTTTCTACGCCGTAAAAATGCATATAATGTAGTTAATAATACATGTAAAAGTTAATATGGAAAAGTTCATACATTTTAAATTGTTATTGTAAGTAAATTAATAAATCAAAACAAATAATGTCTCCCTCAATCTCATTTGCATAAGAACTGTCATGTGACAAATCTGCATTTTGGTGGATAATAGACTTAAGACTTTGTTGTCTGGTATAAAATGATGTTCAGTGTTTTAAACTATGTACACAAACTGCAGAGAAATCTGGAGACAACAAAAAACTCAATACCGTGCTTGATGATTCCGGAGCCAGACAATCAGATAAAGGTGATCCACAGGACGCAGCCGTTTTAGCGTCGCACTACTTTTATGCTGACCATTTACATCCAAATGTTATTTCATTTTCAGAGAACACAATCTATAAACAGACTTTAGAATATAAACTGTTTATCATCCATTTAGATTTGGGGCAGCTGTGGCCTAATGGTTAGAGAATTGGACTTGTAACCAGAAGGTCGCAGGTTCGAGTCTCAGTGCTGGCAGGAGTTGTAGGTGGTAGGGAGTGAATGAACAGCGCTCTCTTCCACCCTCAATACCCATGGCTGAAGTGCCCTTGAGCAAGGCACTGAACCCCCAGTTGCTCCCCGGGCGCTGGATATAGCTGCCCACTGCTCCGGGTGTGTGTTCACGGTGTGTTCACTTCTCACTGCTGTGTGTGTGCACTTGGATGGGTTAAATGCAGAGCACCAATTTCGAGTATGGGTTACCATACTTGACAAATGTCATGACTTTCACTTTCACTTTTCACTAAATAGAAAGTGTGTGCATCATTGTGCGTTAACTTGAATCAAGTCAAAAAATGTCTGTCGTAAATACAGTAGATGAGTAATTCACTAATTCATTTGCTTAAAAGCCTCCTTTGAGATCGTTTTGTCAGACATGTTTATTGCTAAGTTTAATGTGGCAAAATTAAAGCGCAGCTGTAATTCACGTGCAGTGTTATGTGGTTGCCATGACAACCTCATGCACTTGCCGCTGCTCTATGTGAATGTGAATATGTAGATTTAGTATAGCAAAACTAAAATGTTTAAAAGTATGACTGACCAAATCCACCGGCTCGTTTTTTTAAAAACGGCATGCTGTGGAACTAGAAGTACTCCTCCTAGGGGACTCTTGTGACTGCCATCAATCATAAGGAAAATCATAAGGAAAATCATAAGGAAAATCATGCCAAAACACTGAAGACCCTTCGTCCTCAGGGGGAACCCCTCATTTTTTTTTTCAAAGTTTATGAGTAACGTCCCCGGAACGCAGTCAAAATATTTTGTGCATATATTATACGTACGTGCATGTATATGTACAAAACTCTGTACACAAAGATCTCATCAAGCTGAACAAGTTTCACCTTGCAACTCATATGCTCCGCCCAACAGGAAGACAGCTATTCTGGGTTTTGAGAAAAGTGCATGAAGACGGTGTTGCCATGGCGAAGGACTAAATTAATGGCATAAAATAGAAACAGGAATTGTCATGTTTTCTAAGTACATTGTCCAAACTTTTAAAAACTGTTTACTTATGAAGAACAAGTCATTCTGAGGAAACGTGCTTAGTCATGAACTTCTGATGCTATGTGGGTTAACAGCAAAATATAAACTATTAGCAATTTCAGCTGACAGACGAAGGCTGGCCACTAGATGGAGTCATAGGATATGAAATCTTTTAAGCCTTATCTGTTTCCTCTCAGTTTTAATACGTTAGAACATTCCATAAGTTGGTTTTCAAAGTCAAAGACAGTGGGCCTCCTCTTTGACTCAACGTACACAATGGTGCCTCCCCACCCCTCTAACCCCCTAAGCTTCTACTAATTTTAAATAGTAAAAATTTTTACTTTTTTACTTTTCATAATTCATAATGTATATAGTGCAACAACATTTGTTTATATGATTTTTATACAAATAAGCACAATTCAAGTTGCCATACCAAACAGGACGTGGGGGGATGGGCAACAAACAAAACCAGCTGCCTTGCCTTGACTATACAGATCCATTCATAATTACTAAACCACTGACCCTCGCATACTCTAAAACACACTTCTTCAGCTAGTATCCATTATAAAATGCGGCACATTAATTTAGATGACTACACAAATATGTTGAAATGTGTTCATGCAAATCATTGGTGCAATAGTGATCAGTGTGCCAAAAACACATGGTTTCATTGCAAATCAATAATAACAGACTCACGCTTGCCTAATGTACGACTACTGTACTTAACTGCAATCATCTTTACCTTGACTACAATTGACATCCTTAAATTTTCTAGCCTGCCACTGGTTTGCTTTATCCAACTGACATAGTATATTTATCATATGCTCATGCAGTCAGGTGTTTCAAGTCTGTATTTCATGCAGCGTGATGAGTATTTCATCCCTGGCATGCCCCACACTTTGAAAACCCCTGAGTTTGTATGACAATTAAGAAAGTGAAAGTGACGTGACATTCAGCCAAGTATGGTGACCCATACTCAGAATTCGTGCTCTGCATTTAACCCATCCGAAGTGCACACACACAGAGCAGTGAACACACACACACACACACTGTGAACACACACCCGGAGCAGTGGGCAGCCATTTTATGCTGCGGCGCCCGGGGAGCAGTTGGGGGTTCGATGCCTTGCTCAAGGTGCACCTAAGTCATGGTATTGAAGGTGGAGAGAGAACTGTACATGCACTCCCCCCACCCACAATTCCTGCCGGCCCGAGACTCGAACTCACAACCCTAATACAAAGATTAATACTCACCAACAATAATCCAATCACCACCCCAACATTTATTTAAATGCATAGAATCAGTTTATATGTAATTTCCTGTAATTTTTATTTTTTATAATTATTTCACAAATGCTTATAGCATTTGCTTATTAACAAATGCTTATAGATCATTAAAAGTTTTATATAACCTTCCCTTTCTATGTGTGTGTCTGTTTCACACCCTTGAAGTTCTAGAGCAACCCTTTCATTGCTGTAAGCCAAACAACCAGACTGCCAGAGGGTTAAATGAATGTGCTCGCTGTGCACTATTTTCCTGAAGCCACCAGGTGGTGGTCACACCAGGGCTTGAGTCCGTCATCGCTGATTGCAGCTCTATTTTATGCTATTGTAACTGCAATGTAATGGCTTGATATATTGTAAAATGTATTTTGTTGATACTGATTTAATTTAATTGATACTGATGTCATTTAATTGATATAACATCCCTATTAAGTATACTGCTAATTAGTGTAAGAAATTAACAGATGTTCAACAACGTAACTTTCCCATTGACATTTTAGAGTAACTCACATAACAATTGGAGCACTAGGATTCAGATACACAACTGATTACATTTTGGCATCACTACCAGGGAATAACCCGATTTTTTGTAAACACTCTTTATTTGTGTTGCTGGGTTACTGGTTTGCATTTACACTGGGACAACAGGTTAATTCAATAAGCTTATTTTTGGGAGCTATCAGCGTATCAGTGTGCATATAAACATACTTAATGATTCAATGAATACAAACAATTGCCAAGACACCCACACAAATTCCTCAGTTTTTAAGTGGACAATCAACAATTATTATCATTTAGCTTTTACTCATGACTACCATTTACTGAGACAAATACATTATGCAATACATTACACATTTCTATGACGGCCTGGATAGCAAAGAATCTGTACATACTGCTAAAAATGTAGCACAGTAGTTGTGCATGAAATCTATTGTTGAATTAAGAGTTTTACCTCGTGACATAAGTTTTCTGGTTTCTGTATGGTCTTGTCTTCAGTAAATGGGGCTGTGTCAGTGGAGGGAGGGGATCTCTTGGTGGTGGTCTGGTAGGTAGGCTGGAGACGAATGGCAGGCCAGAGAGGTTCTTTCAGGAGGGTAGCCTGAGTGCTCACTGTGTTTTCAACGGTTTCCACGAGGAAGGACAGCAGCCAACACTAACATTAAGAAAAGTTGCATAGGGTTAGCTCAACATTCCTATTTCTGTTTTTGGAAAACAGAGAGGCGCTGTCTGAAAGGAGGCTTTACTGTATATGTGTGCACTTTAGGTGTGAGCTAGGGTGCCTCAAAAGGCCAAAATTTAGAAAAGTTTTAGCCCATATCTAATGCATGCCATATCAACTAATATATTGTGGCCAAATTTCATATTTTAAATTGTATATTTACCGGGTCATCCACAACCAAGAAATGAAAATTACATAATATCATGCATCTTAAGATTTGCAATTCAATAAATAAAAAAATAAAAAAACTTTTAGCATTATTGTGCTGTAGCAACATTACCAAACCTATAATACAGCTAGAAGTATATGACTTATTACATTCTTTGAGAGTAAAACATCAAAAATTGACAAAAATCATTGTCATTTCATACTGTGCAACAGTGAAAGTGACATGACATGACAGTCACCATACTCGGTAGTAATCCCATGTACTCCCATGCTCTAAATTTAATCTATCCAAGTGCACACACAGTAGTGAGTAGTGAACACACACTGTGGACACACATCCAGAGAAGTGGGCAGCCATTTTTGCTGCGGCGCCATGGAGCAATTGGGGGTTTGCTGCCTTGCTCATTTTTTTTTTTAATTTAATTTCTTTACTTTTTTCTTTACTTACTTACCCACTGTCACCGCCATTTTGTTGTGAATGACTGTGCAGAGTGTGCCATCAAGCTGAGTGTGGATACTGAGTTGCCGTTCATTCACTCCACACACCTACAGTGGGGCTCGAAAGTTTGGGCACCCCTTGCAGAATCTGTGAATAAAAATAATAATAATCAAAAAAAAAATAAAAGAGATCACACTAAATGCCTGTTTTTTTTTTATTTAGTACTGTACTGAGTAAGATATTGTACATAAAAGATGTTTACATTTAGTCCACAAGACAAAAAAAAATTGCTGAAATTATTAAAATAACCCCATTCAAAAGTTTGGGAACCCTTGGTTCTTAATAATGTGTGTAGTTACCTGGATGATCAGCGACTGTCTTTCTGTTTTGTGATGGTTGTGCATGAGTCCCTTGTTTGTTCTGAACAGTTAAAAGATGCTGGAAAACTGAAGAATCTGCAGGACCTTAAAGATTTTTCTGAAGAACAGTTCTCAGTTTAACTGTTCAGAACAAACAAGGGACTCATGCACAACCATCACAAAACAGAAAGACAGTCGTGGATCATCCAGGTAACCACACACAGTATTAAGAACCAAGGGTTCCCAAACGTTTGAATGGGATTATTTTAATAATTTCAGCAATTTTTTTGTCTTGTGGACTAAATGTAAACATCTTTTATGTACAATATCTTACTCAGGACAGTACTAAATAAAAAATAACATGCATTTAGTGTGATCTCTCTTATTTTTTGAAAATTATTTACATTTTTACAGATTCTGCAAGGGGTGCCCAAACTTTTGAGCCCCACTGTACATTTCCTGCTGATACTGGGAATCGATACTGCAGCCTTCGGGTTACAAGTCTGATTCTCTAACCATTAAGCCACAACTGCCCATAGTCATGAATGACAATGCAGAGAGTGGTGTCAAGCTAAGTGCTGATTATCTTGATGCTGCCAGATCAAAACAGCATTATCAGAACACTCTGGGAGGTGGTTGATGCAGACCGGAAACTGAGGCATAACCTAAGCAAAAAGGAGACCGTAAGGAGACATGGTCGGTTCACTTTTTTTTTTCCTTGGCCACAACATAACTCGTGGGAACATGATAATATGTCGTGGCCATGAGATATTAATTTGAGGGAATGCCATATTAACTTGCGGGAATGTGATATGTCGTGGCCACAAGATGATTTTGTTGAGGTAACTACATCCTTATGTCATGGCCTCGAGATGTTATGTTGAGGGAACAACATTTTTCTCATGGCCACGAGAATAAACATGCATAAACAAACCTGCGTGACCATATAAACCTGGGATTATCAAAAAGAGATAAAACATTTTTTATTAACATTAAACATTAAATTTAATATTTGTATTTTATTATTATTATTATTATTATTACTACTACTACATTAACTTTAGGGCTATAGTTTTATATTTATTGTTATATATGCTTTTTTCCCCTTTCAATTTGTGTATCGCTTACCTAATTAACGTTTTGTACAGGCTAATTATGCTAGTATTTGCTAGCCTACCATATATTTTATAAATAAACACCTGACAATTATGCCAATAAAGTTTTGACTTTATGATTGTATTTATGCCCATGTGTGATGATAAATGTGCGTGTTGTGTTTTCATTTACAAAGGAAACTGTGTATATATGATTAATTTCTCAACGAAATACTAAAGTATTTATAATTATGGTCCATTAATTAGTCGAAATAAAATGATATATGTTAAATTTAAACTGCATTCCAGCAAAAATTCCAATCAGCATGTCGAGCATTTACAGTAGGCTATTATTTACAAAAGTATTCAGAACGTTAAGTAAAATGATTGAAATGAAGGGGAAAAATGAATATAAATGAATAAAAATATAACTAATAATAATAATAGGCTAATAATAATAATAATGTACAAATATTACGGGAAAAATACTATCAGTTAATGGACTTACGAGACTGTAGGATGGAAAAAAATGGATAAAAAAAACTAAGTGAACCGACCATGTCACCTTAAGGCCGGGACACACCAAGCCAACGACACACCAAGCCAAAGCCACACCAAGCCAAAGCCAACGGGCCGACGGTGAGCAATGGCTGGGCTAGTTTGTTTGCTGTGCTCCACTCGTCGGCAGCAGCTTGCCTGATTTGGGGCCGTTGGCGCAAGTTAGAGCTCTGATTGGATGTTCAGTTTAGCAAACGAGTCAGTGCCCCAGAATTAATGCAAATGTGGTGAAAACAAGCATGTAAATGAAGACGGTACAGACAGAAGGCTGTTTAAATGTTACATGATCTTTCCCAATCATTCTAACACGCAAATGTTTTCATAACAACAGGCCCCAGAATTAATGTGAAAGTGGTGAAAACAAACACGTAAATGAAGATGGTACAGACAGAAGGCTGTTTAAATGTTACGTGATCTTTCCCAATCATTCTAACATGCAAATGTTTTCATAACAACAGGAGCCGCTTAAAATGATTAAGTTTTCAACGCTACTGATATTCAAAATGGTAAGCAAGCACTGTTTTGTTTACGTTTCGTATATCTGCGTTTATCTCGTATATCTTTGATTCGGTGTCTCCTTTTGAATGACGAATATATACTATTGATAGCTGCTGACATAGACAGTTAATTCCTCTCAAGCATGCACAGAATGCACGTGTTAGTTTGCCAACAGCTGTAGTCTGTGCAGTGTGTTCGAGCGCAGCTTTTTGGTCCAACGCTGCCGATGTGGGGCGACAACACCATCGGCTTTCATCGCTGCTAGTTCTCTGAAGTCGGCTTGATGTGTCCCAGGCACTGTAGATCTGACCATAAACAACAAGAAAGGCTTGTTGGAAATGCAAACGCATTCTCTGCCACAAGGTGGCGCTTTAGGAGTGCTGGAATATTGCGGTTTCCCCGGTAACGGCTGTATACAAAGCAGCACCGTGCTCATAAATACTGCTTATCAGGAATTATAGGTAAAATTTTATAAAAATGCCAATGACACGTTTCTGAGGACAGTTAGTTTTCTACAGATATATTCAAATAAAGACATCCGTGCCGCGTTTTGACTTGAAACATGCAGCGCTCATATTTATTCAATGACATCATTGCCTTTTGAAATTTAATCCAGCCATATCGCAACTCTTGTCTTTCTGTCCCCAACTGTAAGACCTCTTGAAATTATAATTAAGACATTTCTTATACTATTTAATGTATTTAAAACTTTTTATGGCCTTAAGTTTGATACTATTCACTTCAGGAGTTTTTAAGGACCTGCAGGAGATCTGCATTTAATAACCCGTCGGGCAGAGTGGTGATACAATTTAGTAGCCTGACTGGAAAACACAATAGCCCCAGAACGTCGGGCTAGCGATTTTGCGAGCCCTGTAAAGAATTCTACCTCTAACAAGCTGTATAAAATAGCATACCAAATGAAAATTACCGTCATTTTTCTTCATTTATCCGTTGAGTGAGATTTTGAGCTGCAAAACATCCATGACAGCCATTGTCCATGCTGGCAAATAATAGCCAAATGGCCACTTGACGTGAATTATATAAATAATTTTAATAGCACGGCCATTCAAAACCCGAGAATCTACCATGTGCGATCACTCAATCATTTTGGGTGGGAATTATGTAAACACAGATATCTGATAACAGTCGTGTCTAAATTGAATGTAAACAGACGGACCAAAAAATCAGATATGGTCAAAAGATTGGATCTGTGCATTAAGACATGCAGTGTCAATGCAGCCCTAGTGTACATGTACCAAGCTCTCGTGTGCAACGTTCTTCTTCTTCAGTTCTGCATCAACCACCTGCAGTTTGTTCTAATAATGCTGTTCTGATCTGGCTGCTGTAGTCAGCACTCAACTTGATGTCCTACCTTGCACAGTCATTCACAACAAAATGGGGGTGGGAGAGTCAGACTTGTAACCCGGATGTCGCAGGTTCCGATTCACGATTCTTGTAACCTGGTTTGATTCCCAGTACCGGCAGGAAATGTAGGTAGGTGGAGTGAATGAACACCCTTTTTTATTGTTGAAGCCTAACCTTGAATAGCTTGTTTGAGTGTATAAGGTTTAAAGTTAAAGTCTTAGAGTTCTGCCCTATACTGTTATTTGTAGTGGTTGGCCGATATATCAGCCGATATTTGGCATTTTTCAAACATCGGCTGATAAGTTTTTCTGTTTGGCCGATGTATTCGTGGCTGGACTTTTATTTTGACGGTGCTGAGAACGGCACAGACAGAAGTCCATCTAATAATCAGATAGAACTGTTAAACAAAGGAATTAAAATGTATATATATATATATATATATATATATATATATATATATATATAAAAAAAAAATTATAACAAGCTTTTATATTGTTAGTAATAGAAAGGCAAAAGTTATAATACTTTCTTTATCGTCAACATTCCGCAAATACCCATTTATATAATTTAAACAAATCTTTGAATGACTAATGAACATCTCATTTCAAAAACCTTGCAAACTTAGCCGAATCCAGCTGTGAGATCTTATGAAGTGTGCATTTGCATCCTGTACGATCGCGTGTACTCTGCATGACGGTCAATCCATGCAAATCGAATATGGACATGAAGAGAGTTCAGCTTCATTGAGACGCGATCAACAAACTTTAAACCCGTGATTTCAAATTATGCTGCGCTTCACATGCTTTTGCCCAATGTCATATTTATGTAATTTTCACTGTGTGCTGTATGTAAAATGAGTATTACATTGACTTTATTTGAAAAAAAAATGTGATTCCCAATGCACACAAACTTCCCAGAATACTGAGTGCCCTGTCGGTTACAGTGTTAACTTCTTTTTTAATAAGGGTTCAAGTCCAAAGGGCGAAGAGACCTATTGTTTTCCTTAGGATTATTAGGGCCCGAGCCAATGGGCGCAGGGCCCTCTTGTTTTCCTTAGGATTATTATGGCCCGAGCACCGATGGTGTGAGGACCCTATTGGAATTGCTTCGTTTATTGATTTCTTTAGGATTATTATTTTTCTTCTTATTTTTTAAACCTTCCGGGGGGTTTTGAGAGCCTTAACATACTCAAAAACTCTTGAAAATTGGCACACACATTGGAATCTGCGGCCATTAGGATGCCGCAGAGGCTGGGACCCAGGCGTGGCACAGGGGCTCTACGGCGCCCCCTGGAACACAGTCAGAAATCTTGAACCATAGCTCACACATACTTGCATGTATTTATACGAAACTCTGTACACTTATAGATCTCATTGAGCTGAACAACATTCGGAAGTCAGCTATTCAGGGCTGTTTAAAAAAGCATGCTCTGGAATTTGATATACTCCTCTGAGGACTTTCAACCGTTTGCCTCGAAACTCGGTGAACATGATCTCAAGACATTGGGGATAAAAAAAATTGCCAGGGGATTTTTGATATCTCGAACGGTTTGCCCGTGGCGAGGCATTGAAATTAGGGCGAAAAATGAGAAACAGGAAATGTCTAATAACATCCCCATACATTGCCTGAGTTTGATCAAACTTCATTGGTTTGTTCGTTGTATGATGCCAATCGCATAATCTAACTATTAGGAGTCAAAGTTATAGCGCCACCAACTGGCAGCAGGAAGTGTGTCATTTTCTAAATGTTTTGAATTCAGCATCTTATTTATACTCAATTTGCTTCAAACTTAATCAGAATATTGACAAAACATGGCCGATGTAAATCTGTTGTGGGGATACTGATATCTAATATAGTGTTGCCATGGCAATGTGTCAAACTTGAATATTCTGTTCTGGTGATTTTGAGGCAGATAACATGCTCAGAATTACATGAATCTCAAAACACATATCAGTATTAATGATAGATAGACAATGGCAAAAGCTCATAAAAGGGCGTGGAGGAGGCACTCTATTTTTTATTTTTTAAAGTGCAGCATCCAAACACTTCACGACTACACAACACTCTATGGATACAGAAAATTAAAAAACTATCAGACATCTGATGTCACTGTCACTGTCAAAAGTTATTGTTTTTGTTATTGCTAATGGTGGTGTTTTTTTCCCCCTTTCATTACAGCTTAAGAAATCTCTTAGGCCTTATCCTTTTCTGACAGTTTTAGGGATTTAAAAAAAAAAATCCTAAAAATACTTATTTTGTGCTGCAAATAATAATTTTAAACTCATTTGATACTGACCTATGACATCCTGTGACATGACATTTATCTGAATTTACATAATCTCATGGATGTAACAGTAAAACGGTTCAGCTCACAAATGAAGACTAAGCTGTAATGCAAGCAGAACTATTTCACAAATGCTTATAGGTCAATAAAATCATTACAAAACAATTATAAATCATTGAAGGATTTGGTCACTGTAAAATAATGTCTCATTTGTTAACATTAGTAAATGCATTGGTAACATTTTATAATAACTGCACTCATTAGCTAAGCATTAGTAAATAGTCAGTTCATGCGTTATAAAGCCTTGTCCCAAAATTAATAGTCATTAGTAAGCAGTTTATAAATACAGCTATAAATAACTTGTTCTTGGTTTATAAGCACATCTATTACAAAGGAGATTAAAGGCTCAGTTATCTTCCTAAGAAAAATAAATAAATAAATAAATAAATACACTTTTTTTAGATTAGATTAGATTCAACTTTATTGTCATTGCACATGTAAGGTACAAGGCAACGAAATGCAGTTAGCATCTAACCAGAAGTGCAATAAGCAGTAAGTACAGAATATATAAGGTCTACAATATGTTACAAATGTACAATAAATATACAGATAAGGCAGTATTATGGACATAATTTACAGATTTTTAAATACTATCAGCATGATATACAGATAGGTGTACTATGAACATACTATACAGATGGATTATGTAAAAGTGTATGTACACTATAAGCAGAAACTATGAACATATGAACATCATTTACACTAGTGCAATGGACAGTAAAGTGCATAGAAAATATTTCAGTGTGCAAATAGATTACTCAGTATTCTGGATGAACAGACAGTAGTGCAAGTAATAAGTTTACTGTTTTTTGCTTGCTCGTAAATAAATAAATAAATCAGATGTAGTGATGAGGAGGGGTGAGGAGTCTGTGTGTGTGGTGTGGGGGGCGTTGGGGGGTGTCAGAGGGCAGAGTTCAGTAAGGAGAGGAAAAAGCTGTTCCTGATTCTGCTGGCCCTTGTCCGGAGGCTCCTGAAGCACCTCCCAGAGGGCAGGAGGTTAAACAGTCTGTGGTCAGGGTGAGAGGAGTCCTTAAGAATGCTGCAAGCTCGACGTAGACAGCGTTTCCTCTGGATGTCCTCAATAGCAGGAAGTTGTGACCCTGTGATGCATTGTGCAGTTTTCACCACCCTCTGCAGTGCCTTGCGGTCAGCAACTGAGCAGTTCCCATACCAGACTGTTATGCAACTGGTCAGGATGCTTTCGATCGCACACCGGTAGAAATTCACCAGGATGGCTGAAGACAGCTGGTTCTTCTTCAGTGTCCTGAGGAAGAAGATGCGCTGGTGAGCCTTCTTGACCAGGCTGGAGGTGTTTGTAGTCCAGGACAGGTCCTCCGAGATGGTGGTTCCCAGGAACTTGAAGCTGGAGACACGTTCAACAACCATCCCGTTAATGTGGATGGGGTCGTGCATGCTTCGTTTCTTCTTCCTGAAGTCCACAATGAGCTCCTTTGTCTTGCTGGTGTTAAGGAGCAGGTTATTGTCAGCACACCATGTGGCCAGGTGCTGTACCTCCTCCCTGTAGGCAGTCTCATCGTTGTCTCTGATGAGGCCAATCACTGTGGTGTCATCTGCAAACTTAATGATGGAGTTGGATCCATGCACAGGCTTGCAGTCGTGGGTGTATAGGGAGTAGAGGAATGGGCTCAGCATACAGCCCTGTGGTACGCCGGTGTTGAGTGTGATGGTGGTGGAGCAGGTGTGGCCTGACCTAACATGCTGAGGTTTGTTGGTCAGAAAGTCCATAATCCAGTTGCAGAGGAAGGTGTTAATGTCCAGGTCTCCAAGTTTTGTGGTCAGCTTGGAGGGAATGATGGTGTTAAATGCTGAGCTGAAGTCGACAAACAATATCCGTACATATGTGTTGTTATTGTCCAAGTGTGTAAGTGCAGAGTGCAGCACTGTGCATACTGCATCTTCTGTGCTTCTATTTTTACGGTAGGCAAATTGGTGTGGGTCCAGTGTGGGTGGGAGGCAGTCCTTGAGGTTTGCTAGAACCAGTCGCTCGAAGCACTTCATAATGATGGGTGTGAGTGCTACGGGGCGGTAGTCATTTAAGCACATCAGGGAGGAGTGTTTCGGTATTGGCACAATGGATGTGGACTTAAAACATGTTGGCACAGTTGCTTGGGTGAGGAACAGGTTGAAAATGTCTGTGAAGACCCCTGCAAGCTGTTCAGCAAATGCCCTAAGCACACGACCAGGAATGCCATCCGGGCCAGCAGCCTTGTGTGCGTTGATCCGGCTCAATGCAGTGTGGACATCTGTGGAGGTGAGTTTGAGGGGTTGGTGGTTTGCTGAGTGTGAGATTTTGGTGGCGGTCTCCTTGCTATCGCTGTTGAAGCAAGCATAAAAGTCATTTAGCTCGTTAAGGAAGGAGACGTCTGTGACTGTTGGAGCGAAGTTGCTTGACTTGTAGTCGCTGATGACCTGGATGCCCTGCCACATGCGTCGGGGGTCAGAGTTGGAAAAGTGTTCCTCTACCTTCAGCTTGTAGCAGTACTTGGCCTTTTTGATGCTCCTATTCAGGTTAGCCCTGGATTTGCTGTAGGCCTGAGCGTCATCCGACCTGAAGGCAGTGTTGCGGGCTTTCAGCAGAAGCCTCACCTCCTTGTTCATCCATGGCTTCTGATTAGGGTATGTTGTGATCTGTTTGTCTGTTGTAACACTGACTATGGTGGTGTTGATGTAATCCAGTACAGAGGAGGTATAGATATCAATGTAAGTGTGAGAGCCACAGGCAGCCTGAGAAGCAAACATACTCCAGTCCGTGTATTGAAATCTGTCCTGAAGTAAAGAGTCTGCTCCAGTTGGCCACACTTTGATGGTCCTCACTGATGGCTTCACACAGTTGATGAGGGGTGAATACTTAGGGGTGAGAAACAAAGAAAGGTGATCAAACTGTCTGAGGTGGGGGAGTGGGGGGGGGGGGTCACGATGTAAGCTCCTTCAATGTTTGTGTAAACATGATCCAAAGTTTTGTCTCCTCTGGTGTGGCAGGAAACATGCTGATGGAATTTGGGGAGCACTGTCTTTAATTTGCAGTGATTAAAATCACCCGCAACAATAAAAGCAGCCTCCGGGTGAGCAGTCTGTTGTTTACTAATGGCCGCATGAAGTTCGTTCAAAGCAAGCTTGGCATTAGCATCCGGTGGAATATAGACTGCTGTTATAATGGTGGAAGTGAACTCCCGCCGCAGATAAAAAGGTCTACATTTAACCATGAGAAACTCTAGGTTAGCTGAGCAGTGTCTCCATACAATGATAGTGTTCATACACCAAGCTTTGTTAACATAAATGCACAATCCGCCGCCTCTTGTCTTGCCAGAGTCATCTGCCATTCTATCTGCCCGGAGCATGTAGTGTCCGGCTATCTCAATAGCATTATTGGGTACATCGCTGTGTAGTCATGTTTCTGTGAAAACCATGACATTGCAATCCAAAAGACTCTTACTGTGGGTGATGCGAAGTCGTAACTCATCCATTTTGTTCACCAGTGACTGCACATTAGCAAGGAAAATGCTGGGTAAAGAGAGCTGGAGCGGTGTTAGCTTTAGCTTAGCTCTTAAACCTCCGTGCTTCCCCCGCCATGGTTTACGATCTCGACGCCGCCTGCGAGCACTTCAGCCCGGCCAGGTAGAGTGATTAGCCTCGGGAGTTCTGGAGATCTCAGGGATGAGTTGAAAATTGGTGATAAAACTGTTGGAAAAGTCCTCACCAATATCCAAAAGCTCCTGTCGGGTGTATGATGTAAAAGCAAAGCTGTTCAGTACGAACCAAGATGAGCAGGAAAAATACTGCAAAATTGCAAAAACTGGAAAGACGCCGAGCCTCGCGATGTGTACGCGCTACCATCTTGGTCAAGAGATGAATATATATATATATATATATATATATATATATATATATATACACACACTCATATATATATATATATATATATATATACATATACACATATACATATACACATATACATATACACACACACTACCGGTCAAAAGTTTGGGATCAGAACGATTTGTAATGTTTTTTACAGGAGTTTCTTATGCTCATCAAGGCTGCATTTATATATACAAAAATAAAAAAAAAAAATTATAAAATAAAATAATAATATAAAATAAAATAAATCTATTCTAATATAATAAACATTCAAATCTTATTTATTCCGGTGATTCAAAGCTGAATTTTCAGCATCATTACTCCAGTCTTCAGTGTCATATGATCCTTTAGAAATCATTCTAATATGCTGATTTATTATCAGTGCTGAAAACTGTGCAGCTTAATATTTTTTTAAACCTGTGATACTTTTTTTTCTGGATTCTTTGATGAATAAAAACTTAAAAAGGAGAGCATTTATTTAAAATAAAAATCTTTTTTAACAATATACACTACCATTCAAAAGTTTGGGGGTCAGTAAATTTTTATTCTTTCTTTTTTTTTTGAAAGAAATTAAAACTTTCATTCAGCAAGGATGTGTTAAATCGATAAGAAGTGATAGAAAAGATTTTTATTGTTAGAAAAGATTTCTATTTTGAATAAATGCTGTTCTTTTTAACTTTTTATTCACCCAAGAATCCTGAAAAAAGTATCGCAGTTTCCAAAAAAATATTTGGCAGGACAACTGTTGCCAACATTGATAATTCTAATAATAAATCAGAATATTGGAATGATTTCTGAAGGATCATGTGACACTTTATACTGGAGTAATGGCTGATTTAAATTCAGCTTTGCATCACAGAAATAAATGATATTTAAATTAAAATAAAATCATTATTTCATATTGTAATAACATTTTTGCAGATTACTTTTTTTTTTTTTTTTTTTTTTTGTATTTTTGATCAAATGAATGGAGGCCTGTGAGCATAAGAGATTTTTTAAAAAACATTACAAGTCTTACTGACCCCAAACTTTCTAACGGTAGTGTATATAGGTTTATGTTTAATTTTTTTTATCAAGTGTACAGCTGTAGAGTTTAATTTTTTGCATCTTGAAAAAATATTTCTGTGTTCTGTATCCCTCTGTGTTGTGTTTAACTTTTCTGTTTGGAAGATTAATGATCCTTTAAATCTCCTTTGTGAATGCTTTAAAAGGTATAAATAGTCCTCACTTTAGATGAGCTCACAAAACTAGATGGCTGGCAACTACTAAATGTTTTATAAAAACCTGACTTTATCATGAATTACAGCAGGAATATGTGTTAATAAAGCAGTTATT
This sequence comes from Cyprinus carpio, assembly GCF_018340385.1. Taxonomy (NCBI): domain Eukaryota; kingdom Metazoa; phylum Chordata; class Actinopteri; order Cypriniformes; family Cyprinidae; genus Cyprinus; species Cyprinus carpio. The sequence continues at coordinate 15,254,185 of NC_056577.1, forward strand.
AACACACTGAGCAACTATTATCATGTGTCTAAATAATAAGATTTATATATTAACACAAATAATTTATTAATCATTTAATTTCACTTTCTTAATGAATATTGGTCTGTGTATGTGATTTCAAAGTCTTGATGGTTCGGATTAACCCTTTAATTGCCGTATCCCTTAAAACCTGACTGCCAGAGGGTTACTGTAAATGCATGTGCCCACTGGGCACAGTTTACCTGATGCCAGCGGGGTGGCGTTTGCACTGAGGACTTGAGCCCGCCATCGCTGCTTGCAGCTATATTTATATATAGGCATGGGCCGGTATGAGATTTTAATGGTATGATAACCTTAAGCAAAAATATCACAGTTTGACGGTATCACGGTATTGTTGTTACAGCTCTGAAATGTGTTATTTTTAAATGACTGGGTAATTTTTTTTTTCTCTCGCCGGACACAATATATTTTGTTTTGGAGCAACATACAGAATATTAGAAACAGTAGAATTAATTTTTTTCTTTGATTTGTTTCCTAAAAAGAAAAAAATAAAGACTGACATCTTTATTTAACCAAAATCTGTAATTACAGTTATTTAATTTTAGTTAAATAATTAATATACATATCATTTATATCATTTAGTTATATAATAATAATCATACACATAATTTGATTAAATAATAACCCAATCTGAAGCAAAACAGACTGTTCTGACAAGCTTTGTGAAGTTATACTACATGCCTGAAGGAAACAAACAGCAGAAGGTCTGAATGAGATGCATATTCACTCTCTGACAGCAGGAGGTGCCTCTGGAACACCAGAAACGGACCAGATACAACGCTTTCTCTGTTACCGCTGTAAACAAAGCTGCGCCACGCTGAAACACTGCTTTAATATGTATACAGAGACGAGATGAAAAGAAAATACCACGTAAACTTTTCAGAAGACAGTCAGCTTCCCTCAGAAACACATTCACATAAACCCCCAAATCAGTATTGAGGATTTTCTTACAATAGTTCATGCATCATGAACAGTGAGTGATCTGCCTGCTACAGTATTTTCTGCTGTGCATCCGTCTTCAGCGTCTCTGGTCTGTGTTAACCGGCGTTAACAGACTATATATTTTCACATAAATGACATTTTGGAAAATGATTGCATTGCAACGCAGTTTGTTTAAGTCCAGAACAGAGAGTTGGAATAAGGCATAAAAAACGTCCGGCATTATGTTATTTCCATCATCAAGAGGGCTCGCGGACAGCCGTTCACGACGTGGTACTGCGCATGTGTCGAGCTCATCCGTCCGAGCTCATCTTCAGTTGAGTTTACTTTTGAAAACTGTGCAGATGCGGCTGTGCGCAAGACGGAAAGGAACGCTGAATGTGAAGTTCCATGGGCAGCTCCTTAAGTTCGGTCATCCTACACACACGTAACTGACCGCTCGCACCAACAGGGGGAGGAGGGGTCAGTGTTACTCTCTACACTGCACTCAGCCTGAGGGATTCCTACACTTTCAGTCACTGAGGAGACATGGAAAACAGTGCATACCGCAGGAACGGTATAATCTAAAATACTAATTTAAATTAAACAATCAAAATAATAAATCGTGGTATACCTTGAAACCGGTAATCGGCCCATGCCTATTTATATATATATTTTTAAATGTTTATTTGTGAAAAATACATTGTCATTTAAAGTATAAGCATATTTATTTTACACATTTAATTATTTAATCCATTTTCAAATGATTTAAAATTTCTTAAATATTAAATAAAGTAAATACAATTATATCGGCCACCCTGCTTTCCAAGATATCAGCAGTCAAAAAAAACAACAACAACAAAAAAAAAAACAACATCGGTCGACCACTAGTAATTTTTATAATGTATTCCACTGAAGGAAAAACAAGGTGACATCAAGTATAATGTGTAATAAATAAAAACTCAGTTACTGTAATGCCATAATTATGATATGCTAATAAGTACCTTCTTGTTTGGCCATGAACATGTGAGCAGAATTTCCTTGTCGGATGAGCTCTGTTGACTTGAATTCATTCCCATCCCAGGAATGGAGGGAATGTTCAATGGACTGGAGTACAGAACTGAAGACAGAAAGAAATACAGAATGAAATTAGGCTTGGCACTTAATTTTTTTGATGGTGTAGCTGTAAATTCATGTTGTGACATTTCAAAGATTTTAGTTTAAAGATGTCCCCATCAGGTTTTCTGGGCCCCCGGTCTGATCAAATATCTGAGACAGTTCCATTACCCATTTTCCACAGCAGCTACCGAATATACACAAATACAAGCTGCGTCTCTCTTTTCTCTCTGACAGTGAGTTTGACACGCATCTGCCTCATGTCAATTACAGACTGTCTGAATGTCCGCATGGAATTGCAGGTATTCCGCATAATTTTAATCATTCCCACGCAAATGTGGCGAGCACTTTATTGTAGCGTGATATTCAAAACTGGGATTGCTATACCAGAAAGGGGGGGGGGGGGCAGTATCTTTGCAAAGGGTCTAATTGGTTATTGGGTGCAAGTTCTGTGGTAAATGCATAAATGCCCAAAACAGTATAAATTCCTTTTCCAAATGTGTATTAAACCATTTTCACTCAATACTTTAAACCATTAAACCGTTTTCACTCTATTTACAAGCAACAATTTATAAAGCACAAACAAACAACTATGCACAGGGGCTGACAGAAAAAATAAATAAAATAAAATAAAAGTAATTAAACAGTGTCCAGTGGAAATGTGCAAAGGCTTGAGTGCAGAATGTCTCATAAGCTGTAGATTAGCCAAACCAGTTCAGGTCGATGGTTGCAGTGCATGAATAAGTCAATGGTCTCATCTCATGATGAGATAATCTCTATATTGTAGAAGTCCTTGAAGTAGGAGGCCAGGAATGCTTTGGGTATAATCCTTGAGCAGTTGCAATAATGCAGGGGTTTTCAACCTGTGGGGCCATGCACCTGTCAATGGGGGCGCGAGCATCAGTTAAATCAGAGACATTCCCTTGAGGATTTATGAATACGAGTTAGCAAATCTTTAGCCATCCACTAGGGGGCAATCTGACGCCCACTGCTAGTCAACAGTTAGAGCAGAGTTGGCTCGAGTATCAGTCACGCTTACTGACAGTGTAAGATGATTTATGGTAAGCCGTGTCGGAAATCCAAAGACGGATTGGTATGTTATCTCAGGAACCGGCTCAGCCATAACATTGAATCAGGTAAACTGGTTATATATTTAGTGAGTGAAATTAGACAAACTTGGGGAGGCACATGTCCTAAAAGGTTGAAAATCCCTGCAATAATGCACTCAAAAGAACGCCAAAGATGTGCATCCACACAGCAGTACGGTTGTAAACATGCAGGCATCAGCATGTATTACAAAAATTAAGCACAAGAACAAGCAAAACAAAAATCCTCAAGAAAAGAGAACAACCAGTCAGAGTCCATAAACCAAACAAACATTGTATACAAGTCATTGCAAAATAACCTTCATAAGCTTTCACCAAGATCCTAAAAAAATACAACAAAGTGTGAAAATCAAACTTACGGTTGAGCAGCAAACAAAATGTTTCTCAAACCAGGATTGTTTGTAGCACAGCAAGAAACCATGTGGAGTTAAAACGGAGTCTCTCTCTCACCATTGCTTTCTTCCTTTATACAGAAATGGTAGAGCTACTAGTGCCACCTAATGGTCCGGAAGGACATAGTGAGCCAAAATAATAAAAAATAAACCTTGTGACAGACTATGACCGTTACATATCCCCCTTCCCCTCCCCCATCCTAATTGGAAAGAGTTTCAACATTACCATAATATGGCTTCAAGTTTTGAACATGAAAAACATCTACATGATCAGGGTCATCTACAAAAGATACTGAATAATTTACCTGGCCAAGACATTTGATCACTTTAGCAGGACCTTTCCACGTTGGAGCAAGTTTGGCAATAAAACCATCACTGGCTCGTGACAGGGGATGTGTACGAACCCAAACCAAGTCTCCAACCTGGAAGAGAGCTAGTCGTCTTCGTAAGCTGTTGTAGTAACGTCGTCTTTTTTTTGGGCTCGTTCCACATTCCTCTGTACAGTCTTGATCAACTCCTTGTACTTCTCCAGAACGTGGTAGCCTGGGCTGTCTAGGTCAGGTGTTTTGAGAATTGCTCTTTCTAAAGGACCCTTCAACTTTTGACCCAGCATGACTTCTGCTGGAGTAAATCCGGTACTCTCTTGCCATTGTGGAATTAATGGCAAAACAAAACTCTGCCTGCCATTTATCCCAATGCCAGTGGTGGTCTTGAACATAGGATGCGATTATGGTTTTAAGAGTACGGTTAATCCGCTCTGTGAGATTTGTCTGAGGATGTGCTGTTGTGGCCAGTTTTGAAATGGATGGTTTATATTGCTGACATACTTGACACTCCTTACAATGTTTCCATACATCTCAGAATCAGAATCAGAAAGAGCTTTATTGCCAAGTATGCTTGTGCATACAAGGAATTTGTTTTAGTGACATAAGCTTCCAGTACACAGAGACAACAACACACAGTCAAAAAAAAAAGAAAAAAAAAAAAGAATGAAAAAATGAAAAGAAAAAAAAAATTGCAAATAAGTGTATAAACAATTGCGCTATAAATGATAATGGAATTGGATTGAGTAAGATACAGGGATGTACTAGGATGGAGGGGTAACAAATAAATATAAGTATATTGCACATTTTTATTGCATAAGTGAGGAACATTTAACTGTTCATGAGGTAGATTGCCTGGGGGAAGAAACTGTTCTCTTGTGCCTGACTGGCCTGGTATTTGCGGCTCTGAAGCGCCGGCCAGATGGCAAAAGTTCAAAGATGGGGTAACTTGGATATGAGGGATCCAGAGTGATTTTCTGCAGTCTGAACCATTCTCTTTAGTCTTCTGATGTCTGATTTTGTAGCTGAACCAAAAAAGACAGTTATTGAATTGCACAGTACAGACTCAATGATGGCTGAGTAGAACTGTTTCAGCAGCTCCTGTGGCAGGTTAAACTTCCTCAGCTGGCGAAGGAAGTACAACCTTTGTTGGGCCTTTTTCACAATGGAGTCAATGTGATTGTCCCACTTCAGGTCCTGAGAGATGGTGGTTCCCAGGAATCTGGATGAGGCCAATGACTGTAGTGTCGTCTGCAAACTTCAGGAGCTTGACAGAAGGGTCTTTAGAGTTGCAGTCATTGGTGTACAGCGAGAAGAGCAGTGGGGAGAGAACACATCCCTGAGAGGCACCAGTGTTGGTGGAGTGGGTGTTTGACATGAATTTCCCCAGTCTCAATAGATGTTGCCTATCTGTCAGAAAGCTGGTGATCCATTGACAGATAGAGCTAGGAACAGAAAGCTGGGTCAGTTTGGTCTGGAGGGCTGTTGGGATGATGGTGTTGAAAGCCGAACTAAAGTCCACAAACAGGATCCTCACATAAGTCCCTGTTTTGTACAGATGTTGCCACAGGTCTGTAGTCGTTAAGTCCTGTAATCTTGGGTTTCTTTGGAACGGGGATGATGGTGGAGCGTTTGAAGCAGAAAGGCACTTCACACAACTCCAGAGATCTGTTGAAGATCTGTGAAAAGATGGGGGCCAGCTGGTCAGCACAGGTTTTCAAACAGGCTGGTGTAACGCCATCTGGGCCTGGTGCTTTTCTTCTGTTGTTCTTCCTGAAGACCTAGCGCACATCATCTTCACAAATTTGAAGAGCAGGAGGTGTGGAGAGGGGGATTGCAGGAGGTGTTAACGGTTGAGTAGAGAGATGGTCAGAATGGGTGTTGGGGGTTTCAAATCTACAATAAAACTCAGTCAGGTCGTTAGCAAGTCGTTGATTAGCCTCAGTGCAGGGGGATTGTGTCTTGTAGTTAGTGACTACTCTATCTGAATGTAGAGTACGCCAGTAGCAAATGTCCTACAAGTCTTAACAGAATTTTGAGCCTGCCAAGATGTCCACTTTGAGGGTTGTTGTGAGCATAGTTGAGGAAATTGTCTTAAAGGGGTCCTATTATGCTCTTTTACAAAGTCTCGATTTTGTTTTGGGGGTGTATTAGAACAGGCTCTCATACTAGGTTTTTTGAAAAACAAATTTTTCACATATTTTACATTAATACAACACCTCTCTCCCCAGTCTGACACAAACGGCTCAAGTAGTTCCTATATCAAATTCTGAAAGGTGGGTTCCTATACCCACCTTCTGAAATATGAAACATGCTGTGATTGGTTAGCTAGGCCAGTGTGTGTTGTGATTGGCACCACTCGGCGCCTGGTCTGGAAATGTTATGCCCCTTACCATACCTGCGTGCAAGCTTCAGTGTAAATACTGCATCAAAATCAAATCAATTTGAGTGCGATTTAAACCTGGATGTTTGTAACCACTAAGTTCATCTACATTGGGAAAGCTAGTATGTCTCTGGCATAGTGATAACACTCGCTGCTTTCTCTAGTGAAGCTCAACCACTGTATTTGTGATATCACAAATCCCGGAAAATATGCGTTGTAGTCTAAACGTGTCGTTCCTTGTAGTTTCTGAAAAGTGATTTCTGTTAATATAAATATCTCCGTTTGAATTTTGTAACTTTGCATATCTTTTTTATGCTCAAACAGCAACATTACAGACTAATTAAATTTAAAGAAGTGAAAAAGCATAATAGGACCCCTTTAAACAATTAGGAATGACTAATTAAAGTTTTGGCCCTTTCGGTCCTTGCCTCATCCATTTTCCAACAAGTAATGAATGCGAGTGGGATCTGGGTCAATGGATGCTTTGGCTTTTGTGATGAGTTCTTGAATTTCCGTGTCTTCCTGTTGGGCTTTTGCGATATCGGACAATTCAATGGGAAATGAACAGAAAGAGGTTGATGAATCCTGGGATTTTACCTGTGACAGCATAGTCAGTTGAGAGATATCCGGGAAACTGCGTGACGGTGTATCAGGTACAATGTTGCATTGACCTTTACGATACTTGATGGTGAAATCAAACTCTTGCAAGCGAATGGACCAATGGATCAGACGTGAAGAGGGTTTTGGGTGATGGAATAACCATGTTAAAGGGGTCATCGGATGCCCATTTTCCACAAGTTGATATGATCCTTTAGGGTCTTAATGAAGTCTATAACATACTTTGGTTAACATTTCTCAATGGTAGTGTAAAAAACACCCTTTTTACCCTGTCAAAATCAGCTATTTTCAGCACGCCATTCTAGTCCATGTTCCTTTAAATGCTAATGAGCTCTGCTGACCACGCCCCTCTCTTCCGTGGGGTGATGAGCAGAAAGTAAACTTTCTAACTAGCACATATTAGGAAAGGCGATTTGCAAAGATTCATAAAATCTGGGTGGATTTTTATTATTATAGGGTGGATGTGTACACACACTTCCAACACACATTTATGTTCAAACAACAACAAAAATAAATATTGCATCCGATGACCCATTAAAAGCAGCATGATCAGTTGTCACTTCGAAAGGTCTTGCTCTCCAAGTAAGAGTTCCATTTTTTGATTGCCCATATCACTGCACAGCACTCCTTCCCCAAGGCAGAGTACATGGAGACTGCAAGACCAGAAGTGGGCGTCAGATATAGGGAGACAAAACTTGCAATGCTGGAGGTACTCCATGGAGAGATTTGAGAACCCCTGTGTTTGATCAACTCAAAAGAACTCTGAAAGTCCATGTAGCTCCCTTCCTTTTTAAGGCATGCAACAGGTCAGCTTTCTCAGAAAATTGAGGGATGAATTGATGGTACTATCCGGCTATACCTAAGAAACTTTGCACTTCTTGTAGGGACTTTTGGCAAAGTTGGCAACAGCTTCAACTTTGGCAGGGTCAGTTTTGAGTCCATCTGCTGAGATTACATGTCCTAAAAACTTTAAAGACTTCTGCATCAGGTTACACTTTTGGAGGTTTAAGTTGAGACCTGCATGGTTCAGACACTGGAAAACTTCGCTAAGTTGGGCTAGATGCTCTTCCTCTGACTTTGAGTAAAACACAACATCGATGTACACAAAACAAATCTTACCTCTTTGTAAGAGTGTTAGTGAGCTGCCAGTATATATCATAGCTTGAAAATATCTCCCACGAATCAATATTGGCAGGGTGATAATCTTCAAATTGAATAAACTAGCATTAAGAACAGATCACAGAATACGTGCATGTGAGGGATTCAACTTGGGATGGGTACCTTGGTCAGTTTGCTTTCTGCACTTCTGGGTTTCAGCATTGGCCTGGCTCCAATACTTCAAAGTCCCTCTCAATTTGTGTTCCAACTCTTACCAATTCACTCACCTTTCACGGTGCCCTTTAACAGACTTGCGAGTCGAGGATTGCAGTTTCATTTTTTGGTAACAACTGTTTATTGATTTTTTTCTTCTGGGAACAGTAGTATAAAACAAAAAGAAACTGTGCAAATTTAGAACCCATCCCATCCCATCCCACCCCCTGGTAGACTTAAAGGTAGAGAGATTTTTTTTTTATTATTTTAAGTAATATTAATACATAAATTAATAAAGATTTTTAGAAAAGACGACAAAATTAAAAGCTGAATGCCATAAATTAAGTCTTCAAATTTTTAACTGCGTCACTGTACGTTGAGAGTTCCATCGAGATAATGTCCAACAAATACACAGTCCAGGTTCGTCTGTCCATTGTGTAAGGATCCCAATGCTTGACTAGCAACGTTTTTGCTGCTGTGAGAGCAGCTAACAGTAAACATCTTTGTTGGACGGACAAGGTAAGGTCCCAGAAGTCATTCATGAAAAAATGGCGTGGAGTCAAACATATCTCAGTACCCAACAAATAAGAAAGGTCCTGTCAGAGCTGAGTCCAAAAAGGTGAGAGGGGCAAAAACGTGCCTAAAGATACTTGCAGACAGAGATTGCACTTAGGAGAAGATGACAAATTCATATAAAAACCTTTTCATTGGAGTCAAATAAACCCTATGCAGCAATTTCCAATGAATCATTTGGTGGTTAGGGTTTTTAGAAGACAATTTAAACATACCCTATACCTGATCCGAAAATAAAACATGCACATCCTCATTAAGAGCCATAGCCCAAACAGTTGTAATAGATAAAGTTTTGTATGAATGCTCAAGAAGAAAAAGATAGATGACTGAAGCAGAGGAGGGAGATTCCTCAGAGGGAAGGCAGTTGAGAGTTCAAGGGCACCCCATATGCCAGTAGAGATGGTCTAATGCACAAATACATAAAAAAAGGAGGTGCCTGGCAGATTATATTGAGTTTTGAGATTCAGGAAGGATTGTAAATCACTATCATCATAGATATCTCCCAGAGTTTTTACTTTATTTTGAGTCCATTGTGGACAATGAAATGGAGTATTGCCTGACAAAATATTATTGTTGTGGAAAATAGGCAAATGCCTATGCCAAATTGTAACTAGTTGTGAATGTCTTTCAACATCCCTCCATGTGGAGGAGGTGGGTTACAATGGGACCAAACCGAGATTTACACTTCCTAAGTAGAACCCCTGAAAAAACAAGATGCTGCAATTTATACGGATAAACAATAGATTCCTCAACTGCTCTCCAAGACACAAAAGCATCAGGATCAAACCAAACTGATAAAGGGCGGAGTGAAAAGGCTTGAGCATACAGTCTAAAATTGGGGAAAGACCTCCATGTAATCTACTTCATTGTAAGGTGTTCAGTTTAATATGAGGATGTTTCCCATCCCATATATACCGTGAAACACATGCATCAAGTTTGTTCCAGTAGCCAACCGGTGGAGCAAGAGGAATCATGGAAGAAAAGAATTTAAGAGAGGAGAACATTAATTTTAATCACCAATATACGAGCCTGAAGAGAATAGGAAGACAAGACCAATTTTCCAAATCTGAGGATACTTTGGCTAGAATACCATTATACAGTAGGTTGACAACCAAAATGGGTATTACCGCCGCGGCGTTAACTGCAAGTCAGTCACGTGTTAAAATCATTCGCGAAACTACCACCAGCTGCCGCAAAGGGACAGACGCAAAGGAAGACATAAAACAACAATAACATTATACATTATAACATCCTTAAAAGCCATTAAAAAATAGGATAGTCTTAGGCTACAGTCTACTCATCAAAAATAAAATAATCAGTAAAAGAAAGACAAACTCCTTGAGAACTAGCCTGTAATGCTCAACTATTGCCGTCATTATAATCTTCTGATCGGAGAGATTATGTGTATCAAGCTATAGCTAAATATGTTTATCATGTGAATTCTTGCTAAATATGCAGTTATATTACGGGCTGTTGGCATGAATTGTACTCGTGATGGAGCGGTGCTGGATCCTCTCCTAGCTTCATTCAGAATCTCTGTTCCGCTCATACTCTGCTCAGCAGCATGTCTCAAACGTGCGGGGGAGGGTTGAGCCCAATCAGAACTATGAGCCCTGAGTGGAGCGTCGGCCGTTTTATTTTGATGCGTCCATACAATATTTTTTAGAGTGTGAAATATAAATTTTCACAGAATGTAGCCTATTCATGAACAATATATTAAACCCTCTCTTTAAGTTTTTTTTAAAATCCTAAACAGAGTCCAGACATCAGTAAAGTATCCGTCTATTAACATGTTTTTTTTTTTGGCTTTTTTTACAGACTTTTTTTTATAAACAAATCTGCCTCCCACGTAAGATTTTTCTAGTTACTAGTCGTTCATTTGTCATTATTCAACTAATCTCAGGTTTATATTAAATTTACATCTATAATCCATAATGAGCCTTAATATATTCCACGCTCAAGCACATGCATTAAGTTTGCCACAAAGCACAGGCAGAAGTAGTCCAATAATTGTGAAAAAGGAGACCTTTTAATTATTTATTAATAAACAAATGTTTTCTTGTTGGCTGCAAGATAAAATTCACAGTGCTGGCTCTCTTCACATGGACTTTAGAGAGAAATGCAACCTTCACAGATTACATAATGCATTCGTTCTGAATTGATTCGTTTAAAAGACATTTCAAGCTTTCTGTAGATATGTTTCTCATGTATGTGAGACACCACAATTTTCAGTTATTTCATTATCAGGAAAAAAAAAAAAATCACGTGATCGAGAGGGCGCCTCCCTGTCATGCATGCGTATTAATTTTTGCACAAACACTTGAATATGAATAATAATAATTCACATTTTGCATATGCATTACAAAGCAAATATATATATATATATATATATATATATATATATATATATATATATATATATATATATATATATATATATATATATATATATATATATATATATATGCATGCACTCAGCATCATGCGCGCCGAGCAAATCTTGCACTGATATTTTAAGGAATATTATACAAACCTGCATTTAAATGCGGCTACAATTTATTTAGCCTATTTATTTTATTATTTTTTTTTTTTTACTTAAATTACATGAAAGCAAGTAAAGAAGACTGAAGTTGTCAATTAATGAAGCTCTTTTTTACATCGTGTGTATTTCGTTGATTATAATGAGAGAACTTGAGTTTAATCATGAGGACGTTTTATTAATCAGTCCATTCTTTAGAGTTTCAATGATTTAGTTAAATCATGCAGGTTTAATTTATTTGTTTCTTGTTTTAATTATGCCTAAATAATGGGAGCAAAATTATTCAGTGACTCACGTTTTACCAAAAAGAAAAAAATATATAATTTATAAAACACACAAGCCTAGCTCACAATAGGCTACCACTTTTAATGCTCCAATGCAAAGTAAACCACAATTTCTTTTGAATAATATAACACATAATTCATATTATATAAATAATACTGCAAACTATTTAAATGTGTCAAATCTAAAATATGGTGTAGAGAAAATATAAGAACAGGCTCATAGGCTTGATATTTATCCTGCTTGAATTCGTTCTAAGAAACGACAATTAATGCATGACATTATTATTATTATTATTTTTTTTTTTTTTTTTTTTTTTTTTTAGAATAATTGTAGCCTACATAAATGGGTGAAGCAAAACAAATATCATAACTTTTTAACTGCAGGCAGATATAGGCCTATATTATTAAAAATATATCATCATTACAAATATTTGGTTCATCCCTTATTCTGTACCTTAATTTCTGAAAGAATAAACACTTATTTTCTAAAAGAATAAACATTATAAATAAAGAATAAAGGAAATAATCTCAATTAGCCCTTATTTTCCATTTCTGAAGTTAACTGGCAACTCTAATGATGATGTAATTATCTTTCGACTCCCCTGACAGTGGCACCTTGTTGGAAAAAAATAAAAAAAATAAAAACCTTTAATTACCAATCCTCAGTTGTAGGAGATATGCGAGCGAATAATAAATGGTAAAATGTCACAGTGCATGTTAAATAGCCTAAATGAACTTGTATCTTATAGTAGGCCTATCCGAAGACCTTGATTGCATGTAAGCAAAAAACGAACAATATAATTTGATTTTTTTTCAATGATCAATTCCTGTATAAAATGGGACATTTTATACCCACGGTAACAAATTTTAACCAATTATTCGCCTATCGCTAAATTTAGTTTGCTGCATGTTTTTTTAAAAACATGTTTTTAAAAATAAATTAAGTTTGTGAGAGGGGAAAAAAATAAGTAATTTTTAAGTTGCATTTTATTACATTCAGAAATTATAATGGCAGGCCTAATAATGTTATAGGCTAATGCACCAACAGGACATTTTTAGTTCCATTAACTTTACAACAAATCCTTTAAATTTAATACATTTATCAGAACAGAATAAGAATTAAAAATATATAATTCTAATGAATAAATATAATTGCAGTATATAATAATATAGGCTTAGTTATAAAAAAAAAAAATTAAATAAAAATTAATAATGACGAAAAGTCATTGCATTTTTGTCAACTTGTAGTCATTACTTTTAGTCAACAGTTTTAGCCAAACTGTAGTTACCAAAATGTATTTTGGTAGCTATTTTTATATGTAGTCTTTAAACTAAAATAATCATTAATTCTTCTCTCTTTAGACCAAATCAATTAAGCTTATGAAAAATTTGAATCAAGGACTGAATTTGGAAAAACTTGAATAAATTATGCCAATTTTCATTTTTGGGTGAACTATCCCTTTAACAGTAGTGAAAAAGGAGCAACTTATAAAAATATATATATATATATATATATATATATATATATATATATATATATATATATATATATATATATATATATATATATAGCCTTTGTGTAAAGGTCTCTTTTAATTTGATATTTGAAATGACTGTAAAAAAAAAATAACAAAAATAGCATGCATAAGAGCCTTTTCTCAAATAACTTCTTTTAATTTGATATTTGATGCGTAGACTGTAGCCTAAGACTATCCCCCGTTTTAAAATTAAGTCACTGTAAATTTTGGTTTTTAAGGATGTTACAATGTTATAGTTGTTTTACTTTGTCCTTACATCTCAGTTTACAAATCAATATTTTATAATTACATTCAGTTCGCAATCTGTCCCTTTGCACCACCTGGCTGTAGTTTCGCAAATGATTTTAACACGCGACTGACTTGCAGTTAACGCAGCGGCCCTGCGGCGGCAGTACACGCGGCGGTAATACCCATTCTGGTTGTCCACCTACTGTAGCAAACATGCATTATAAACTTATTTCAAATTAATCTATTACCTTCATGTACTAACAAAACATCTAAGAATGTATCTTTTATTCTCCAGTACTGAAAACAGAACCGATACGGGAACTCTTGATATGCATTGTGACGCACCTCTTGCAAATTACTTTTTTTGTTTGTTGTCTGTCGTATCGAAGCTTAAGTTACATATGTTTTTCTTTAGTTGTAATTTGCCTAACTATCGATCGGACACTGTAGACCAGTTTTAATTTTGGCAGGCATTTTTGATTCAGTCTAAGTCTTTATCTTGAGTCGAAAATGCTTGATAGTCAGTCACATTTTAGTCATTTGAGTCTTTCATAGTTTTAGTCGACGAAAAGTCACTGCATTTTTGTCAACTTTTAGCCAAACTGTAGTTACCAAAATGTATTTTGGTAGCTATTTTTATATGTAGTCTTTAAACTAAAATAATCATTAATTCTTCTCTCTTTAGACCAAATCAATTAAGCTTATGAAAAATTTGAATCAATGACTGAATTTGGAAAAACTTGAACAAATTATGACAATTTTCATTTTTGGGTGAACTATCCCTTTAACAGTAGTGAAAAAGGAGCAACTTAAAACAATATATATAAATATATATATATATATATATATATATATATGTGTGTGTGTGTGTGTGTGTGTGTGTATATATATATACATAAATTTTTTTAACATTTATTTTTTTTTTTAAAAAAGCACAATAAGACAAATACAATAGAGATACAAATTAAACTCATTTTTCAGATACAGTAGGTTTTACTTAACATGTATACATTTATTTAACATCTTTTGTTGGTTAACATTAATGACAGATAGGTATTTAATTTGGAATGCTGTCCTTTTAAGACGGAAGGCATGCATGAAATACTGACACACGTTCAGTTTTCACCCACCTGTTCGCGTTCACTTAATCCATAACCTAGTGTATTTACGTGAGATACTCTACACGATAAACATTTGGACTGCTATGTGTGTATTTGAGCCCTGAGAACTGATTGCGTGCTGTATATAACTGAGGAAGTGGAGCTTGCGCGCGAGGGAGAACACTCCTGTCAGCACGATTCCACCTATCCCGCCTTCACTAACTTTAAGCTATTCGACAACGAATTGTGACTCCTGGGAAAAACGGGACATCTGGTTACCTTATCCATACCCCTTCGGGTACTAAGGCCATTGTTTCAGATCGCTAGTTCGCGTTTTATTAGCCTATCGATCCACTGCGGCTGCTATACTGACTAGATATGCAAACGGCCCTTATCCGATCGCAATCTAATGACAGGGACGCACATTTTGAAGGACAATAGCCTATAGGATGCAGTTTAAATGTCAGGTAGTCCTCAAATAACATTATAGTCCAGTCTCGTCTAGTAAACGAAGACGCGGCATAAATTTCGTCATAATTTCGTCATCAGTTATTATTTTTAGCTCGTCAACGTCTCATCTTAGTCACAGAAAAAATGTTCGTTAATGAATATTTTTCGTCGTCATCTTCGTTAATGAAATTAACAGTGCTATAGACGCCATAATCACACTCTGTCCTGCTTTCGATTTATTTTTGAATAGTGGGTGTACACGCAGTTGGCTAGAGCAGTGCTGATTGGGGAGAACGGAGGTGCGCTCACTCTATTGGTTGGTAAGACTTAATTAAGATTGCGATTCGATTAATCACACAGCCCTACTTCCACCCCCTCTGGTAACCCCACCAGTCGTATGTTATTTCTCCTGCTCCTATCATCCATGTTCGTCACTTTATCGGTAAGTTGTTCTAGCGGTTTTCTCCATCATCATTAGCATTCTTAAAGAAGCCTAATGATTTTTCCCCCTCAAAAATTGTGTGTGTATTTACATTTTTATTGTTATCAAATCAAGGCATGAAACATTAATTTTATTTGTCTTTTAATTACTTAAAATTAAGCAAAAGTTTTTGGCAAACAAAGGGGATTTATTATTACAATTAAAACATGGAAGAAATGTTGTGTGATTATTCCTTAAAAAATAATGCTTGTTTCATTTTAGTAGTAGTAGTAGTAGGCTATGTACATTCTACTGAAACTTTTGACAGGTTGCAAAATAAATGAATACCTTTACAATTATGTGCATGTGATATGATGCTTTTGCTCAAATCAAATGGTCAGATGCTCATGAAGTGACTCTCAGAGCAGTTCTGGAGATGTTCTTAATGTGTTTTCGTCCTCATTTAGTGAGACGACAGACGCTGAAATCACCGCGAGCGTCACACGCGCTAAACTGTGAATTCCGTTTTTATGAATGGATTCCACTATTCCGTCCGCGTTTTCTGCATCGCGGAAAACATAGGGCCCTACAATTATCCCAGCACAATCTTTACTCTTGCACTTTAACTGCTTCTATTATTGAGCACTTAATGATTATCTAATCAAAATAAAAGAGCAGCTGAGTCTAGAAGAACTCACCGGTATCACACACATCCGGATGCGTTGCGTTCAACTCGAGCAGCGGTCTAAAACAGTTTATTCATTCACCAAACGGACACAAGCTGATTACAAGAATGAACAATGAGGCAAAGATAAGTTTGAAGTTCAGTGTTTAAAAAAAACGGAGCAAACGGAAAGAGCGATCTATATTATAGCTCTATGAAGCATACAAACTTTATTAGAGCCACAGAAAGACAAACATTTCGATGGAAATGCTCAATATACAATTCATTATGTACATTAACAACGATTCGGGGCGAATATAATGTAATGGAAAACTATGTGAATGGCGCTCTGAGGCGCGGCAGGATTTTCTGTCTGAAGTGTCTCGCTCTGTTCAGCGTGCAGCGTCACGTGTCTAAACAAACATCACGTGCTGTCAGTGATTTCAGCCACTATAGACCTCTAACTTACTGTATAATGAAAACAGAGCCTTCTCAGCCGCTCCAGCAACGGACCCAACCCTGGAAACTATCAGCCGTTTCCTGCAAAGGACGAAACGCGGAAAACTATCGGCACTGAATTTTTGCCGATAACCGATTGTTCCAGTAATCAACTATCGGTTCCGATTAATCAGCAAAACCGATAAATCGGTCGACCTCTACTATTTACTGTGTTATCTTAATTTTAGGGATCAAATAGGTTTTGTGGCTCCACATGAATTTTATTTGGTGGGAAAGAGGCCAAAATGGCTCTTTTGATGTTGAAGGTTGCAGCCCCCTGGCTTATACATACTGCAATACACGGATCCATTCAGAATGATTAAACAGCAACATACACATGACAAATCAAATAATTATCCTGAATGTGTGTGGAAACGTGAATGTACAGAAATGTGTCTGTGCAACTAGAGCGCTCATACACAGTTTGTTTGAGCATCAATATATCACGCATGCTTACTGTATGACTCCTGTCACCGCATCATCTTTACCTTGATTGCAATCCTCAGCCTTCAATCTCGTTGTTGTGTGAGAGAGAGTGAGCAAGTCTGCTAGGTAGACCGGGCTCGGACCAGAAAAGCAGCAAGTGCAACTGTGAAAAAGTGATTCCCTCAATTATCTGTGTGTATACCACTTACTGAATGGTTAAGGGCTGACACTGCATCTTGCCTGTGTCCTGATTTCGAGGCTGATAAGCTACATTGGCAGCGTTGGCCTTTCCATTGAGCCCTAAATGTGTGCATAAAGAAAATTTAACTTTACTTACAAAATAATGCATCAGCAGCAGCTTAAAAATTACGAACACCTAGTAATCTCAGTCCCTTTGTTCAGGTGATGAGCACTGGCAAATAGAAAGCTGTTAGTGAGATATAAATCACCTTTATGTTGAGGCTCCTCGTCACTCTGCTGCTCTATGAGGTAGTCCAGCAGACCATCAAAAATCTCCAACAGGTTTCTGACAGATTCTTTTTCTCCGCTTACTATATTCTCACCTACAGATAG
The DNA here is from genome assembly GCF_018340385.1 of Cyprinus carpio. Taxonomy (NCBI): domain Eukaryota; kingdom Metazoa; phylum Chordata; class Actinopteri; order Cypriniformes; family Cyprinidae; genus Cyprinus; species Cyprinus carpio. Next base: position 15,271,685 of record NC_056577.1, read on the forward strand.
AAAGCATGTGTTATACATGAAGCTGCACAAAACAAAGAGAGGAAATGCCAGTTTATGTCTGACTAATAAAAGAAACCATGTGCTTTTGCTGCTCTCAACAGGCATATTTAAAGGGTTAGTTCACCCAAATATTAAAATTATGTCATTAATGACTCACCCTCATGTCGTTCCAAACCCGTAAGACCTCCGTTCATCTTCGGAACACAGTTTAAGATATTTTAGATTTAGTCCGAGAGCTTTCAGTCCCTCCATTGAGAATGTATGTACGGTATACTGTCCACGTCCAGAAAGGTAATAAAAACATCTTCAAAGTAGTCCATGTGACATCAGAGGGTCCGTTAGAATTTTTTGAAGCATTGAAAATAGATTTTGGTCCAAAAATAGCAAAAACTACGACTTTATTTAGCATTGTCTTCTCTTCCGGGTCTGTTATGAGCACGTTCACAACACTGCAGTTTAGTGATATCCGGTTCGCGAACGAATCACTCGATGTAACCGGATCTTCTTGAACCAGTTCACCAAATCGAACTGAATCGTTTGAAACGGTTCACGTCTCCAATAAGCATTAATCCAGAAATGACTTAAGCTGTTAACTTTTTTAATGTGGCTGACACTCCCTCTGAGTCAAAATAAACCAATATCCCGGAGTAATTCATTTACTCAAACAGTACACTGACTGAACTGCTGTGAATAGAGAACTGAAGATGAACACCGAGCCGAGCCAGATAACGAACGAAAGATTGACTCGTTCTCGAGTCAAGAACCGGTTGCATCGGTTTTCGGATCACTAGTAGTGATGGGAAGTTCGGTTCTTTTCCGCGAACTGGTTCTTTCGGACAGTTCGATTCAATAAACCAGTTGAAGAAAACTGTTCACCAGTTCTTTTGCGCTCGACGTAATGACGTCATTGGCGATGATTGCTCTTGATTCAAGCCTTCGGTTTACCCGTGCTCATAACATTAGCACAGAATCAGTTCAGAATCAATCAAGAGAACCAGTTCGGTTCAGACGCGCTGTGTGTCAGTCTGCTTCACACTGAATCACGCATGCGCAGTATCATCAGGTCCTCGGTTCTCGAATCGGACGCGTCCGACAGAAAAGGTTCTTGACTCGAGAACGAGTCAATGTTTCGTTCGTTATCTGACTCGGCTCGGTGTTCATCTTCAGTTCTCTCTTCACAGCAGTTCAGTCAGTGTACTGTTTAAGTAAATTAATTACTCTGGGATATTGGTTTATTTTAACTCAGAGAGAGTGTCATCCACATTAAAAAAAGTTAACAGCTTAAGTCATTTGTGGATTAATGCTTATTGGAGACGCGAACCATTTCAAACGATTCAGTTCGATTTGGTGAACTGGTTCAAGAAGATCCGGTTACATCGAGTGATTCGTTCGCGAACCGGATATCACTAAACTGCAGTGTTGTGAACGCGCTCATAACAGACCCAAAAGAGAAGACAATGCTGAATAAAGTCATAGTTTTTGCTATTTTTGGACCAAAATGTATTTTCGATGCTTCAAAAAATTCTAACGGACCCTCTGATGTCACATGGACTACTTTGAAGATGTTATTATTACCTTTCTGGACATGGACAGTATACCGTACATACATTCTCAATGGAGGGACTGAAAGCTCTCGGACTAAATCTAAAATATCTTAAACTGTGTTCCGAACGACATGAGGGTGAGTCATTAATGACATAATTTTAATATTTGGGTGAACTAACCCTTTAAAATTCTTATAATTAAGTAGACACTTTTTTGATAACATGGCATCCTCCAGTGACAAGTGATTACAGACCATGTAAAGAGAGATGGAGACAATGAAACATGCCTGACCTGTGATGTGAGATAAACTAATCTGAAGGTAGTCTAAGGCCAACGAGTCAATTACAGATTGCACATTGTGGATGTCATCTTCCTGGCGCTCAGCAGCTACATAATCTGAGGAAGAAAAAGCCCAACAAATGAGATTCACAAATACAAACAGTTTATAATCTCTCTGTTGATTGTAATAACCAATCTGAGGCAGAAACATTCCAGTGATTTGTCTGTGCAGCAGACCCAGTTTGGTGGATAACACACAATGGTTTTGTTAATATATTATTATTAAACATTTATTTTTTTCCCTCCCATTCCAAAAAAAAAAATACAAAATAAAAATTGCAACCAAGTAAACAATGTATTGTTTATAATAATAATGATAATGATAATAATAATGATAATAATAATAATAATAATAAGAATTATTATTATTATTATTATTATTATTATTATTAACAGTTTTTTATTTTTATATATAAATATACTATTAAAAAGCGCATATTAAATATTTTTCAGAATTCCAAACAAAGCAACCAAGTAATTAATGTATGATTTAGTTTAGTTAACAGTTGGAAATGATTCTATATCTACACACCCCTGTCATGTCAGATAATTTTTCACCTTTAATGAAATATTGAAACAAACAAAATCCATGTAACTAACAGCTGAAACTTAAAAATAAAAGATATAAAATAATACTTGGTTGAAACACCTTTTGTTTTTAATACAGCAGCCAAAGTATACAAAATTAGCACATCTTGATTTGTCAATTTATTTCCCACTGTTCCTTGCAAAAGGGATCAGTTAAGTATAATGGTCAGAACAAAAAACTAACGACAAGTGTGAAACAAAAAAATTAAAAACATGTTTAAAAAGTATACTACACAAAACTTAAACATTAATGGAAAGTTATCAAAAACTTTCCAAAATAATTTTTTTCTTGGTTATGCTCTCAGACATTTTCTGCTCATGTTTTCAGTTTTGCTGATAGCTTTTTACATTTTTATGTGCATTTTAAATGTTTTGCTTCATTTTTTTTTTTTTTTTTTTTATGTAATGGCTTCCATCTGGCCACTTCACCCCATAGTCCAGATATATGAAGAATAAAGGATATTGTTGTAACAGGCAGCAAGTGACCAGTACTTGCCAGACATACCTGAAGCTCCTTTACTGTTGCCGTAAGTCTATCCCTTTTTGTGACAGGTACCCTGTTCTTTGGAATGACATTGTGGTGCCCTTAGGGCTGCACGATTAAACATTTTAATCTCGATAACGATATCCACCTTTCTCGATTAATTAAAAATAATCGTCACGATATTGGCCGGCTCGTTATTTATCCTGAAACGTGTTTTTAATTTGGCATTTGCATTATCTTGCATTGCTAACAAGTCTTCACTAGCATTCATGCTTGTGGTTGCCAGATGTGAAGAGCTTTAAACCCCAAAACAGAACTTTTCTCCTTTAAGGATAAACTTTCTGCCCGGTGTTTTATTTCATTTGTGCAATCTGGCAACCCTGTGCGTGCTCACTGATGGCGGAACAAGTGCTGCTGATGATGATGATGATGATGAGAAAACATACGAGTTTAGCGATCTCTCCACAGCGATATTCTGCTTACATGAAAGTGTCATATAGACCGGGGGTTTTCAACCTGTGGCACCTGTCAAGGGGGGGCGCGAGCATCAGTTAATTCAGAGACATTCCCTTGAGGATTTATGAATATGAGTTAGCAAATCTTTAGCCATCCACTAGGGGGCAATCTGACTCCCACTGCTTGTAGACAGTTAGAGCAGAGTCGGGTGTAGTATCAGTCACGCTTATTGACAGTGTAAGATGATTTACGGTTAGCCGTGTTGGCATGTTGTTATATCAGAAACACGCTCAGCCATACATTGAATCAGGTAAAATGATTATATATTTGTGTTTCAGTATAATTACGCACGCTATACCAGGGGTGGTTCTAAACCCTTTTTAGGTGGGTTACAGCCCCCCTATCTGTCACCTTAGCCCCCAAAAACTATCGTAACGATCAGGCCAGTGCTGCTTCCTCAAGAAAGTTTTTCATTCTCACGTGTTTTAAGTCTTGTCAGTTTAAACACTTAAGTAATTTTAAGCCATTTAAGTCCAAGACATCTCAATGCGGTACTCACGCGCTGTGATAAAGCGTTTCTATGTGCACCGTGCACACACACATGTGAAGTGCACAAACAAATAGCCGTAGCCTTCTCAGACAGCAGGTGAATACCAATGGTTGCCTTGACAAGTATCTTTGTAAGCACAGTCGGTTGTTTTAAGTGAACATAAACAGTAAAGAAAACATCAAATTTACATCAGTATAACGGATCCGTGCATTTCTTATTCAAATAATGTTCATCCAAAAGGGCAAAAGAAAAATTGTTTTAATGGATATTTGCGTTTATGTTATTGTAAATAAAGTAATTTGTTGTGAATAATGGTGGGGTGGGGCGCATTATGAATAATTGGTGGGGGGGGGGGGGTTGAAAACCCCTGATATAGACAAAGTGTGTTTTTCACAAACCATTTGTAATGTTTGTGTTACCAAATGTGCCATGATCATACTTTCGCTGAGTTTCAATAATGGATCTGTTGTGTTTGAGGAATAAATGTGACAGTACAATGGGGAAAAATGTACATAAATTGGAATTGTTGGAATTTATATTAAGAGTTTCTAAAGTTTTTACCAGTTTTCGTGTTGAAAATGGCATGGCAATGTTAGTTTTCAGTGTGTATTAACAATCTTTGAGCAAATTTACTGTGCGATCTGAGTTTTTTTTTTTTCCATTTGCGAACAAATTGTCACTTAGAATTTGTAATGTGAATACAGATGACAAAACACTAACCAAAGTCAATGAGTTTTGTATTATCATAGTTGGTTAAATAAAATCAGTGTATAGTCAGTGGAGGTTTGGATAAAGGACGCATGAAATTTTACTGCTGATTTTCCCTGCTGAAAAAAAAAAAAAAAAAAAACCTTTAAAACCAGCCTTAGCTGGTTGACTGATTTTAGTTGGTCAAGGCTGGTTTTAGAGGGGTTTTAACATTTCCTTAGTTGGTCAGGCTGGGAGTCCAGCTTAAACCGGCTAAGTTAAGGCTTGTTTTAGCAGTTCTTTTTCAGCAGGATAGAATAATCGTCATTAATAATCGTGATTATAATTTTAATCAAAATAATCGTGATTATCAGTTTAACCATTATCGTGCAGCCCTAGGTGCCCTATTGTCTCTATTTGTTGATGATGGTGTTTACGGAATTCCATGGAACATCTAATGATTTGCAAACACTTTTGTACCCTTCTTCTGATTGGTACCCCTTTACAAATAGATCCCAACACATACTTTGTAAGCTCTTTGCAGGCTATCGAGCATTTGCACCTACGTCACCGTTCGGTCAGTAACCCGAATGAGCGGCCATATTGGAGATACTCGGATGTAAACAACAGCATGGATTAAACGGTTAATGTACTACTAAAGATATTGTTCAACTGATTTATGATGTCTAAACCACGAGCAAAAAAAAAGAAAAGTGTAGAAGCTGCTATATCTTATAGAGAAGGACTTAGTAAACAGGACAGGACATGATATTTTGGACAAATTAAGGTTAATAGGTGGTAAAGATCCAAACAAGCTGGCTCCTATGGCTCCTAGAATACAATAGCCGCGTTTCCATTGTCGGGCTTAAAGCGGGCATGCTAGTGCGTGCCAGGGCCAGTCGCGTTTCCACTGTCACTTCCGGGGCTTGATCGTGCCTCGTCGGGGCTTCCTCGGGGCCAACGGCCAGGGTTTTTTGGCCCGACGAAAACCTTGGGCCAAAGCGGGCCAGCTGGGGCTAGAGGAGTGGTTATGAACAAAGGCGGAGTTTCTTCACGTCTGGAGAGTGTCAGCGCCGTTCATTTCAAAAAGATAACAGCTATAACATCAACATTAAAAACTTTTAAAAATTAGCTGAGCTCAAAACTCCCTTTCAGTCAGCAGCGAGTGTTTGAAATAACGTGATCCGATGTGGATTATAATCATCATAAAAGGCTGAAATATTTATAAGCGATGTAAAAGACTATGCACGCTAAACATTAACGTTACCATAATAAACATGCTAAATGCAACCACTTGGAGAAATCAGATGTCAGCTTCTTATTCACTATCACAATTGTGTATTTATTTAGTAACATATTTTATCTGTCATAAATCTCGTCTCGAGAGTTTAGCTCGGGAGCTTTTAAAAAAATAAGAGTTATTATCATTCATTCTAAATGTGACGTATATAGGCTACTGTGGCTACAAATAAACAGAAACAGTCTCGACTGAATAAGCAGGCTATTTTCATAAGCGTTAAAAATAAAATAGAAATACATTTATTTCTGTGTGATTAATTTTGAGTTCTGATAAATTGATTCATTATGCTCAATGTATCACTTATAGTAAAACATCGATGCTTTTGAATTTGAATATTTAACAAAGCATGCAAACAAAAGGCAGCTGTTATCACGTTCGTTTTGTGATCGCGCTAGTTCCCGTGACTTATTTCTGATTAGTTTTCTGATAACTTCTCTTTGTTGGTGAAACGATGGGGTTGCATCACGTTGTTCCCGAGAGGCGTGTAAAGGGCGGGTTTTAGTGACGCGCAGCGGAGCTTCTGGCCCGACGGTGGAAACGCTGCGCTATTCTGGCCTCGTGCTACTGGCCCAAGGCTATTAGCCCCGCCCGGCCCGTTTTAAGCCCTGGCTTAAGATTTAAGATTTTGCTTTATCATGTATTCCGCAGTATGCAAATATATCTATGTAACATACTGCTAAACGTTATATTCACATTTGAGTGATAAGGAAACATGCATGAATGAGAAAATAAAGAGTGAAGCATTGATCGAGTTATTAAGTGCAATATGCAATGAAAAATAACTCAATGCAGTGCTCGCACTGACTGGCACACATGAAGCACACACTCAGAAAGCGCTTCTCTCAGACAGCATGCGATCGCAAATTTGGGACACACAGCCGAAACGCGCATGTTGAAAGCCCTTCTCTCGACACCATGCGATTGTGAAAACAGATCTTTTTCTTGTTTTATTGTGCTTGAATGGTGAAATAGGCACACAGTTATGTCATAATGCCCTTCGTGTGGAGTATTCCCGTAAACACATTCGGTTATATGTTAAATAAATGTAAACGGTTGGGTGTAAACCGGATGCGTTTCAGTATATTGGATCCGTGCAGTCGGACTTAAAAGGACAGCTGCCTTATTTACCTGCTGCTGTCTGTCACTGTTAATGTTAATCATGTTTGATTGATACAGTGAAGACTATGCAGTGTTTTATTTATACACATTATTCAATTTATGTAATATTTCTTACTACGTTAAATAAACTTAACCTACTGTAGCTGAATTAATTGTTTTTCATATTTATTTGTTCTGTTTTGCTTGTAATTTACTTATTTTTCTTAACAAAAATAAAATAAAAATAGCTATATCGAGGTATACAGGTGCATCTCAATAAATTAGAATGTCGTGGATAAGTTCATTTACTTCAGTAATTCAACTCAAATTGTGAAACTTGTGTATAAATTAATTCAATGCACACAGACTGAAGTAGTCTTTGGTTCTTTTAATTGTGATGATTTTGGCTCACATTTAACAAAAAACCCACCAATTCACTATCTCAACAAATTAGAATACTTCATAAGACCAATAAAAAAATAAAATAAATAAAAACATTTTACTTAATTGGTGGCCTTCTGGAAAGTATGTTCATTTACTGTACATGTATTCAATACTTGGTAGGCGCTCCTTTTGCTTTAATTACTGCCTCAATTCGGCGTGGCATGAAGTGATCAGTTTTTGGCACTGCTGAGGTGGTATGGAAGCCCAGGTTTCTTTTGACAGTGGCCTTCAGCTCATCTGCATTTTTTGGTCTCATGTTTTCTCATTTTCCTCTTGACAATACCCCATAGATTTTCTATGGGGTTCAGGTCTGGTGAGTTTGCTGGTCAGTCAAGCACACCAACACCATGGTCATTTTACCAACTTTTGGTGCTTTTGGCAGTGTGGGCAGGTGCCAAATCCTGCTGGAAAATGAAATCAGCATCTTCAAAAAGCTGGTCAGCAGAAGGAAGCATGAAGTGCACCAAAATTTCTTGGTAAACGGGTGCAGTGACTTTGATTTTCAAAAAACACAATGGACCAACACCAGCAGATGACATTGCACCCCAAATCATCACAGACTGTGGAAACTTAACACTGGACTTCAAGCAACTTGGACTGTGAGTTTCTCCACCCTTCCTCCAAACTCTAGGACCTTGGTTTCCAAATGAAATACAAAACTTGCTCTCATCTGAAAAGAGGACTTTGTACCACTGGGCAACAGTCCAGTTCTTCTTTTCCTTAGCCCAGGTAAGACGCCTCTGATGTTGTCTGTGGTTCAGGAGTAGCTTAACAAGAGGAATATGACAACTGTAGCCAAATTCCTTGACACGTCTGTGTGTGGTGGCTCTTGATGCCTTGACCCCAGCCTCAGTCCATTCCTTGCGAAGTTCACTCAAATTCTTGAATCGATTTTGCTTGACAATCCTCATAAGGCTGTGGTTCTCCTGGTTGGTTGCACATCTTTTTCTTCCACACTTTTTCCTTCCACTCAACTTTCTGTTAACATGCTTGGATACAGCACTCTGTGAACAGCTTCTTTGGCAATGAATGTTTGTGGCTTACCCTCCTTGTGAAGGGTGTAAATGATTGTCTTCTGGACAACTGTCAGATCAGCAGTCTTCCCCATGATTGTGAAGCCTAGTGAACCAAACTGAGAGACCATTTTGAAGGCTCAGGAAACCTTTGCAGGTGTTTTGAGTTGATTAGCTGATTGGCATGTCACCAAATTCTAATTTGTTGAGATGTTAAATGTGAGCCAAAATCATCACAATTAAAAGAACCAAAGACTTAAGGAACTTCAGTCTGTGTGCACTGAATTTATTTAATACACAAGTTTCACAATTTGAGTTGAATCACTGAAATAAATGAACTTTTCCATGACATTCTAATTTATGGAGATGCACCTGTATATCGTTATGATGAAAAAATTTCTCATACTGTGAAATAAGATTTTGGTCATATCGCCGACCCTTAGTTGTAGGTGGAGAAGTGAATGTACAGCGCTCTCTTTGCTCCAGTCATTGGAGCAAATGGCTGCTCACTGCCCAATGTCACGACTTTAACTTTCATTTTCACATCTTTCCTCAGACAGTTTTTTTGCACTCTTCTCCTTGATTTGTTATAACTTTTGGCAGTCTATAGTACTCCATATGTTTTTCCCTGTCCGACCGATTACTAGAGCCCAAAAAACGATAATAACTGACCATTCTAAGCAACAATGGATTCTCATGCTAAGCATGGACAAAGTTTTCAAAAAACTTTGTGGACGTATGACAGTATTTCTGTGCCAAAAATCTTACTTCCGGGTTCATACAAGTTTCGGAGAGTTTTTTTCGATCATGGCTCTTCATGATGTAGACGAGGGTGGAACTCCTTATAAGGGCATTTCTCCCGGAGAACCGCACCCATGCATGCATTGACCAGAGCGAGAGCGCGTCCATTAACAAGCTTCATCCGGCAGCAGCACCGCACGGGACTTGCTTTAATTACTTAATTACTTTAAAAAAAGAAACCAAATCAATGTATAGTTGACATTTGAGGCTTAATACTATAGAAAAGCAATAAAAGTTTCAGTTTGAGTAATTTCATCTTGTTTATTTTACAATTATGGCATGCAGTTGCTTCAAACAATGGTATATACACATCATTCAATGTAAATTGTGATAATTGTAATTAATAACCGCAATTACAATTTTAAGGGAATAATCAACGATTACACACAGAAGAGCGTATGCCGCCTGCGTACTGCTCAGATTTGCCAAAATGGCACTACGTTGATTTGGAGAAACACAGAGGAGAGGAATTGTTGAATAAAGTCGTTATTTTTGTTTTCTTCATGTACAAGAAGTATTCTCGTCGCTTCATAATGTTACAGTTGAATCACTGATGGCAGATGGACTATTCTAAAAAATGTTTTTCATACTTTCCTGGACCTTGACAGTGTTACTTACTTGGCAGAAATCAGGGAAGTCGTGGCCTAATGGTTAGAGATTCAGACTCACAATCCAAAGGTTGAGAGTAGAGAGCGACTGATATATCGATTTACCAATATTTTCCCCGATATTTAAGCATTTTGTCATAATCGGATATCGGTTTTGGAATATCGGATTCACCGATAAACGCCGTCATCTTGTGGGTGTTTTGAGAATTGTGCACAGGATAGCCATTGCAGTGCGTCTGAGGGAAGACAAGACAACAACAACGGCGTGCACTTGATTTGCTGTAGTTAGTAAACTTAATTTAACATAACAGCAAGTTATGCACAAATTAGATGCATTACATAAATGCTTGATATGTAGTTTATGCAGCTTGGCTCTAAGAAATAGAGACCAACTCACGGATTCATGTTAAATAATCCATCAAGTCCTGTCCCAATAAAGACGTAACTTTGCCTGAATCAATATGCAGCCATGAATGAGCGCATGTTGGAAATAAAAGCGCTGAATTTAATTCTCTCTCTGATGTCTATGGTCATCGTTAGTCTCGTGAAGTCGGAGTCACACAGATAATCTGTCAATATCCTCTCCCAATAAAGACGTAACTTTGCATGAGTTGAATAATACACCCTTGAATGAGCGCATGTTGGGAAAAAAAGTGCTGAGTTTAATTCTCTCTCTGTTGTAAATTTGCTCCATCATTAGTCTTGTGAAGCCGCTTTCATATTGCTGTTCACTCACTGGGTTGATGTGGTTGATGCTCAGGAAATGCTCCAGCACGCCCACTGCATGTAACTTTTAACAAGATTCACTTGTTTAAAACACCCTAAATTGTATCAATATTTACTATAAAACCATTATTTTGCTAATAAACATCTAAATAAATAACTCTGAATACAGAAATTAATGATTTATTATTGCTGCGAGCGATCACAGTTTATAGTTGTGTAACTGCATAGATAAACCACACTGTCACAGCAGGCATTTCATAATCTAGAAGGACAAAACATTATTAATAATTTTGATATAACATTCCATTTGAGAAATGCAATAAAATACTTATATTTCAATAGTCCAGAGAATATTATTCAGTAAATTAATATTTTATTCTTGAATTATTCTTGACTCTGTAGCTATTAAATAGCTTATAAACCTACTATAACGGTAGTTTAAAATGAAGTTGATTTTTTGCTTATTGTTAATATTAGTGTTGTTGCTGTTGATGCTTTTTATAAATAAAATGTTTTTTATTGTAATATAAAGATCAAATTTAACATGAAAGACTAATTTTCAACAATTTAAAAAAAAGATGACTGAAAAGAGGAAAAACCAAAGTGAAGTAGGTTCTTTCTTCATTCAGTCATTTATTTACTTTATAACAGTTAATAAATATTGGTTCTGCATATCGGTTATCGGGCACATAAACATGCAAATAATTGGTATCGGTAATAAAAAAATAATTTTTTTTTTAAAAAAATCAATATCGGTCGATCACTAGTTGTGAATTCAAGTCTCGGGCTGGCAGGAATTGTAGGTGGGGGGAGTGAATGTACAGCATTCTCTCCACCCTCAATACCATGACTGAGGTGCCCTTGAGCAAGGCACCGAACCCCCAACTGCTCCCCAGGTGCCACAGCATAAATGGCTGCCCACTGGTCCGGGTGTGTGTGTGTGTGTGTGTGTGTGTGTGTTTACAAAGCTCCGCTGCTTTATAATTAGGTTTCCTATATAAATACGTGCTAGATGGACATCTTTGACCATTGTGCATCGCAGCTTTTTGTCATACTTCTCCATTCATCAGCTGCAACTCTGCAGTTGGATACTATTATGCCTGTCTTGTATTCATAAGAGCAACAAATTCTGATTAGCTAGTAATGTTAGTTTGGTTGAGAGTGAAATCTGTGATCCTCTCATACCATTGGTAGGCGAACTCAAAAGTGGACTCGAAAGTGGTATCAAGTTTTTTTTTAAATGTAGGATTGTTTTTTTTTCCGCAGCCAAACACTGCACGCCTGAGATCCGGCACAGTGCCGGAGAACTTTAAGCCCTGTCTGTGTCTTTTTCCCGTGTCACTTGGAACGTGTCTGTTTTGAATCGTTGTTACCAATAGCGAGAAACGTGAGGAAAAAATAAAGTCAGTTGTGGGACTAGATTCTGTCATAAATTGCATACAATACACGGGGGAAATCGTGGCCTAATGTTTAGAGAGTCTGTCTCCTAACCCTAAGGTTGTGGGTTCGAGTCTCGGGCCGGCAATACCACGGCTGAGGTGTCCTTGAGCAAGGCACCAAACCCCCAACTGCTCCCCGGGCGCCGCAGCATAAATGGCTGCCCACTGCACCGAGTGTGTGTTCACAGCGGTGTGTGTGTGCACCTTGGATGGGTTAAATGCAGAACACAAATTCTGAGTATTGGTCACCATACTTGGCTGCATGTCACGTCACTTTCAATTCATTGCTGATCTTTCTACTGTCCGTTACTGGAAATTAAATGAAATTATTGGTTGATATGTCCTGATCTCAATAAAGTTTACACACACTTTTGGTCCATGAATTAGATTTCGCTCGGGACGCACGCTGTCTGTGGAGGTTTAGCCAGGATCGTTTCCATAATTTAATAACTGAGGCTGCTTTCACATATATTTTATATTCAGTGCCAATCACTGCTATTTCGAGAGTAAATCCCGCATAAATATGCAGATGTCATTCCCGAAACTTTGCAGCGTGTATGTCCGAAAAAAGGAAAGTTTCATACAAACTCTGAATGGATTATACCCTAAACAAGTGGGCAAAGAGTGCTCCCTTTATCACTAAAAACTGTCACTCATCTTCATTCATCATGATCTCACAAAGTTCCATTATAATTAATAACGCTCTCTAAACTAAACAATAACTCTCTAATTTACATCACATCTGCACTTAGTCATGAGATGATTCACGAGCATGCAAAACTGCAGCGCTTTCAGCAATGAGTGACTTCTGACAAAGTTTCTGATTGGCATTCAAGAAATCAACAGATATGTCTGTGGTTGGCTACATTGCGCAACGCTGCAAAAACACATTGATTTAGCGTATTTAGCGCTTGGCTAATTGCAGTAGGGCTGGCCCAATACAAGTAATAAATAAGGTAATTTATTATTCTAATATGGTTATTATATTTATTTTATTGACATATAACAGTATTTTATAATTTATTCAGATAACTATGACAAGGTAATGTTTAATCTTTCATATATATATATATATATATATATATATATATATATATATATATATATATATATTATATATATATTTATATATATATTGTCATTTCATCTCACACATGGATAGGCATTTTCTATAATGTCTAAATTCTAAATCAAAACATATCTGTTATGACTTAATACATAATTAGCATCAAACAAACAATATAATTCCTATTCTAAAGTAGTTAGACGTACCCAGGAGAGCTCTCTAGAAATCACCTAATATATGTTGAAATAATAAACACTGAAACATTGCACAAATAGTTATAAAAAGTCTACCTGATACTTGTGTGCAACGCGGAACTATGGAGCGTCAACCAAAACCCAGGAAAGAAGAGCCTAAAACCGCCGAAACTACTGAGAGAAAGTCTCTGCAAATGGCTGCCGAAGGGATTGCCTCTGAAGGGGAAAGTTCAGCGGGGGTTCTCGCCGCCGCGCTGAAAGAGTTTCGGGAGATCATTGGGAGTGTTAAGCAAGAGCTGATCTCTCAAATGACGGAACTTCTTGACTCCATTCAGGGATCAATTGACACCCTGACCCTGTCTGTCTCATCTATGCAAGGCCGGATCACTACGGCCGAGCAAAGAATCAGTGATGTGGAAGATACAGTTTCGGGAAATGAGCGGTCCCTCAATCTCCTCAAAAAATAAGATGGAATATATAGAAAACTACCATAGACGAAATAACATCCGCTTGATTGGACTGAGCGAAGGAGCTGAAGGTCGGGATACAGTTGAATTCTTTAAGACATGGCTGCCGAGCGTGCTGGAAAAAGAGAACTTCGGCGCTCCAATTATCATCGAGCGTGCACACCACGTTCCGGCAGTGCGAATCCCGGGAAAGGCTCCGCGGCCCATCCTGATTCGACTTCTGAGATTCCAGGGCCGTGAAAGTATCCTACGTATCGCCTGAGATTAATCAGCAATTTCTGTTGATGGAAAGAGAGTCAGCTTTTTTCCGGATTTCTCATCAGAGGTGATGAACCGCAGAAGAGGGATGATTCCAGCGCTTAAGGCATTAAAGGAGAAGAATGTCAATTGTCATGTCATATATCCCGCTCGTATTTGCATTCTTACGGAGGATGGTGGAACACGGTTCTGTCACACGTCGGACGAAGCCCTCAAGTTTCTGTCGGAACGTGAATGAGTTGTAGTTGACGTGGCGGAGTCTGCGATGTTTTGGGATGGATACAGTCTCATACTTGTCCCAGATCGATCTGACTCAGCGATTAGTTGTTAGATCTGGACGGGGGAGTGATTTTGTTAAATTGATATTTTGGGAACTTTACTTGATAATCTTTGGTCACCTGCGATTTCATCTGATTATGGACTGAAAACAGTTTTTCTCTGACGGGCGGCTGTACTTGATTAGGTCTGTAATAGAGTTCAATACGTTTGGGGCATTATTATAAATGACTGTTGCTTATATCAGTGTGTTTTATATATAAAGGGAGCTCGGGGTTACCCCTTCATTCTTGCTCGGGAAGGAAGTGCGAGCTAATCGTTTCTCAGTGTTTTTTTTTCCACTCAGCTGCTGATAGTTCTGGTTCAGCAGCTTTAGTAGGGTTTGTGTGTTTTTTGGCGGGTTTTTTCAGAGAGATACAAGTCAACATTTCAAAAACAGGGTGATAGTGGATCAATCAGGATAATGTTCATTTTTTATGAGGGTATTTTATATGGTGATTTTGATACCATAGATTATACATGACAACAAAGCCTTTGAAATTTGTGACATTTAATACTAAGGGTCTACATAGTCCAGTCAAAAGAACAAGAGTCTATATGTACCTTAAGAAGTTGGGGGCAGAAATAGTTTTCCTGCAGGAAACCCATTTAACAGACTTTGAGCATAAAAAATTAAAAAGGGAATGGGTAGGCCAAGTGTTTGCATCCTCATTTAATTCTAAGTCAAGGGGAACGGCTATACTGATAAATAAAAATATCCCTTTTACAGTTACAAAATCGGTACTCGACCCTTCAGGAAGATACGTAATGATACAAGGGCATATGTACTCTGAACAGTGGACAATGTTAAATATATATGCTCCAAATATTGATGATCACTTGTTTATACAAAATGTTTTCCTTCAAATTGCTCAATCATCAGGCTCACTCTTGGTAGGTCAGGGTTTTTCCTACATTGAAAATTTTTTGGCGGCCGCCAAAACGATGTCCCTGCCGGCGTTGTCCCGCCAAAGCCTTATTTGATGTGTAATTGTGTTTTGTGAGTGAAGCAGGCTACAGATGGAGTGACGGAGAGAAAGAGCACAGCGCCTCCTCCTCTCCGTCTTCAGTTCTGTCTTTGCTCTCTCCCTCGCATCAAAATCAACTGATCCTAAAGGTCGAAAGACCGAATCCATGTTTCACGTGGTGCTTTCGGAGAATATTTTTGCTGAATTACCGCTGGGTGTGAATTGCAGTCAAAAAAAAAATTTGCCTTATTTTCTCTTACAACTTGTGACAAGCGTTCCGCACATGCAGCTGACATAACTTTAAATAAATGCAAAAAAAAAAAAAAAAATCCAGTTATGAAGTGTTTTGTGTGTGTGTGTTGACAAATCTTTCGCGATGTCCTATCAGCCAGGATTCCCACACAACACGTCCGCTGAAGTCCGATTCGCCACCTAATGACTCCTTTGAGCAGATTCATTATAATGAATGGTTAAAGCAGTTGGTCTGCCCGTCAGTGTCTAAACCGGTGTATAACAAATCATTACTTCTTAGAAGAACATACACATCTGAAATGAGAAAGTAAGTGTGCTTACCCCATTTAGCAAGAGGGTTTAGTAAAATTTAGCCTTAATAATCCACAGTATTTATAGTCCTATGACAATGTGTAGTAAACTATAAAATCATTTAGTTTAAAGTTAGACTGGAGTGAGATGAAACTAGATCAAAGCACAAAGCAAGCTGTTGCTAGCTAGCTGCTAATTTTTTAAAATTTTATATGGTAAAAAATTACACTTACACCTTTTAACGCTACGTTTTTAATGCTACTTTTTAATTGATATGATTATACTAAAATAATTATCAGGTCTATCAAAAAAGGATTTTATCTTTCAAAACTATGAAAGCCAGTCGTGGAAAAAATCACAGCTTTTTTTGCAAAGAGGGCAAGAAAGGATGACAGTGAGAGTGACAGGTAATATCTGTGTCTGATAATTGCATAATTTGTAAATAGATAAATTGTGATACCTTTGACATTTCAAATACACTTTGGTATCGATGATGTTTACATGTAAAATAAGTTGTAATCGCTTTCTTTTACTATCTAGCCTGACAGTGATCGTTTTTTCATGAATAAATAGGATAAGAAAAAAAAAAAATCACAAACTGTTTCTTTGTATTTATTTTAAATTTAACATTTATTGTCAATATTGGGCTTGTGGATCATGTGGGTACTAGGGTACTCTTTGCTGTGTGTGGATGACCATGTCGGTCAGCCACCACCAAAGACCAATTTTGACCCAGGAAAAACCCTTTAGGTGTAGGGATGTGCATTTTAAGGAAAAGTAATAATCGATAATCGCTGGGTATTATTCGATTAGTAGTGGAAAATCGCACCCCTCCCGCGCATACACCCACGCACGCATAAACACACACCCATAAAAAAGAGAGAGAGGGACAAAACTGTTCAGGCTTTCAATCTGTATGATAACAAACTGTTTAATTCATTAGAGAATAGTATCCTAACCCAATACTATCCTAACCCAAGCCAATTGATGGTTGTATTATTGGTGAAACACATTAATAAAACATAACCGAATGACGGCACTTATTAACATAACAGTCCGTCTAACTGCTCACAAGGCTGTAGGAGCCTAGGACTTTTCTATTTTTAAAATAAGCATGAACATTAACAGCATTTAAAAAAAGTTAACAGATTAATTAAGATTAGAACAGATTCATTCAACCATGAATATTAGGCTTAAAACATATTACGCGCTAAAACAGAATATCATTCTTAAAACACAGTAGCCTACGCGCTAAAACATATTGTGAACAGCCTGAATTACGGCACTTATGTGAATAATATTTTTAACGTCTGTATTTATAATGATAACCTATTTCATATTTTTATTCAAAAAAATGAGCATGTCCACATGCTCGGGAAGAAGACGGGAGCGCAATCTGTTCACAACTACCCCAGACAAAGAAAACACCCCTCCTGAACACACAAACAACCCTTTCACACACAAGTAAGCCTTTGCCAGTCGGGGGTATTTGTGGTCGTTGGTTTTCCACCAGTCCATGGGGTCGATGTGGATAGGTGGGCACGTGTCCTGGCAGTACTGATTTAATTCGGTTGTGTCTGTGATTTCTGTGTTATAGTCCTCACCAAACAAGACAGCGATTGCAGATGCAGACAGTGAATCACTTCTTGGCTTTTTGGCCAGCGGTTGTGTTTCATCTGTTTCTACTGTTACGCCTATCTCTTCTTTACTCTCTGAGCTGTTTTTGATGAGATCACACACTTTGACCTGCACTGCATGTTTAACTTTCTCAGTTGCGAACTGCAGGTGTTTGTGTCTAGGATCGTGGAATGATGCGATGTATGCAACCTTGCAAGCGCTGCTGATATCTGCAGATGCAAGTCGCCGCTCTAGTGAAGTAGACACTGTTTGCTTGAACTGGGAGACTTTGGTAGACTCCCCTGGGGTTACTTTGAGGTGTTTTGACAGAAGAGTTGCTGTCACTGGGTACACCATGGAGAAAAGTAGGGAGTACTTATATGGGCCCGCGAGACCGAGGGGGAGCTTTTAATTGAAACGAGGGAACAAATATAGAGCCTTACACGGCCCGGACTGGTCCCGAGTCCGACCCGAGCCCGTGTCTGTTGCAGCCATCCTATAATAGTTTAGTTTAGTTTTAGTTTTTAATGGCAAAGTGGTCATATTTCGTTTCGATTCTTTATTAATTTAATTCAGAAATATGATTGGAACATTTTGTGTTTGTTAAATTCAAGTTTGTTTGTTTTTTAAATAGCCTACAAAGCGGCCAGCGCAAGACAGTGATTTGAGCATTTTTGTCAGTTTATCCTTCTCAAAAAATAAAAAATAAAATAAATAAATAAATAAATAAATAAAAAATAATAAGATTAGTGTCATAATATTTTAGCAATAAAGTCAAAATTACGATAATAAAATCACATTACACGTGAAGTAAAATGTTATATATTAGGCTACACCTGTATACTCCGCCAAAAAAAAAGGATGTGGCACCTGTCATTCTTCACATTTTACATGAAAAACAGCAATAGGCTTACAGACAATTTTTTTAAACTCGAATTGATTTATTTCACGAGACACTCGTTTGTATTAAATTGTTCTGGGGTTTTTTTCAACATGCATTCAAATATTTATTCGTTTTTATTTCATGTTGCAAATATTAAACAGGAAAATATAATTGATTCACATGCCGCTTGAAAGGAGGCGAATATCTCACTACAAATTCATTCAAGAGCGTAAAAAACATTTATTGTTTGTATTTTATCTTAAAATTGACAGAAGGCTGAGGCTTTGTGTTATAATAAAAAAGAAACAAATTAGCTTATTGCGATTAAAACGTTACATATTACATATATACATATAATTAAAAGCTTGTGAATAGTCACATAATGTTATTTACTGCAGAAAAGTCAACATAACAGAGTCGATTTTTTATATATGGGCGGTAAATGTTTATGGTTATCAACCAGTGGAATATAACATTTTATTCTTTCAACAAATAACAAATCATTTTAATGCAGCTAGCTCGTAATCACGACTCAATATGTGGGAAACGGTAAGTTTCTCGCTGAGCACAGTGGAGTGCATCGTTTTGTTAACTTTGTGGTTTATTATCGTCGTTTGGGACGCGGTGACACAGAAGACCCTCTCACAACATATTACTTTATAGAACTATTGCGTTTGCCGCTCAGAAATGTTCACGTAATCATGCTGCGCGTATCAGTAGTTCCCTGCTCCGGAGCGGTTAGCGCTGAAACTGAACCGCACTCTGGCCCACCTCTTCCAACCAACTGCGTCCGAGCGCAGCACGAGCGATCACATTAGTCACCCGAACCGGGCTTTGAGGATCAGACGCGCTCGGGCACGGTTCACACCCTTAGAAAATAATCACACAGCCTAATCGATATTCTGTAATTAAATCGACTAGTCGAATATTCGAAAATCGTGACCCATCCCTAAGTAGGTGGGGACTTTAACTTTTGTCTCAACGATGTACTTGATAGATCTTCAACCAGACCATTGCCTTTTTCTAAAGCAGCTCAATCTACCACTTCTTTTATGAAAGATTTAAATCTAACTGATGTTTGGAGGCATGAACATCCACAAGATAGAGGTTACTCTTTTTATTCACATCCTCATGATACACACACTCGTATAGATTATTTTTTGTTATCCACCCAACTTTTATATTGTGTGACGGATGTTGAATATCTTCCGCGTTTATTGAGTGACCATTCTCCCCTTGTAATGTCATTGTCCATCCCAGAGAAAACAGGACAAACTTATAGGTGGAGGCTAAATCCCATTCTTCTTAGACGATCAGAATTCCAAAAATTTATTAGAGAACAAATTGATATTTTTACGTCTATGAATAAACCTTCTTGTTCCAATAGCTTCATATTATGGGACACTTTAAAGGCTTATCTTAGGGGCCATTCTATTGCATATACTAAGGGGTAAATAAAATCAAAAAAATCCCAATTGAATGAGCTAGAATCCGAAATCTTAGCACTATAATAACATAAGGATCACAATAAGGATGTTTATAAGGAATTACTTAATAAAAAAATGGAGTATAATAAAATGAACACCTACCAGGCAGGGAGGGCTATTATTAGTTCTAATCAGCGTTATTATGAGCTTGGCAAGATAGCTCATAAAGTTTTGGCCTGGCAATTAAAACATGATGAACAGAAACGAACGATAAATGCTATAAATACAGGTAACGCGGAAACATATATTCCTGTAGAGATTAATGATGCATTTAAGCAATATTACATAGAGTTATATACTTCTCAGGCAAGTACAGATAGTACACAAATGGATTCTCTCTTATCCTTAATCCACTTACCATGTCTTTCAGAGGAAGACAGGCTTAATTTGGATCAACCTTTTTCTGCCTCTGAGTTGATCGAAGCCATCCTTTTAATGCTTAATAATAAATCACATATCGGGAGTAGCCGTTTCTCTTGATGCCGAGAAGGCTTTTGATCGCGTCGAGTGCTCATATCTTTTTGAAGTGCTGAAAAAATTTGGATTTGGAGTAGGGCTGTGCGATATGGATAAAAAAAAACCTATCACGATTTTTTGATCAATTTTGCGATTTCGATTTTAATCACGATTTTGACACACACAGACATGCTTTACAGTCATAAATGCATTCAGTATAAATTTGAAACATATTTCCAAAAGAAAACCAATGAGAGCTTTATCAAAAAGTTGTAACATGCCTCTACAACAGACATAAGTCAAAATAATCACTAAGTAAAGATGTCTTTATCTCTCTGCTCGCACACAGATTTTTTTTTGCTCTGTCACAAAACCAGACGCGCATGCTCAGATACACGCTGCTTTCACCCAGAGAGAGTACGCGCACTTAAAATGTGTCTCCTCTCGCTCAAACTGTATCCTGTGCACTCACAACTCTCTCTATGCTAGATATTATTTTCGCACCTTTCCATTTCTAACCTTTTCCGTTCACATCTTCGCATCTTTTACCGCGTGCAGTGTGAACGTTCTGATCCATTAACATGGGCTCGGAAAAAATACGCATCACAGACAGAGTGTGTGAACCTGGGGTTAGGCATATGCCCAGTCTGTTCTGTTCTCACACTCCACTTAGGTGCGCTGCATTCTGATTGGATCGGATAGCATACTGCGGGGGGGTCGGGACCGCGGAAAATTCGTGCTATAAAGCGATTAGCGAAATCGCACACGCTCAAATCGTGATTTTATTACGATTTTGATTAATCGCACAGCCCTAATTTGGAGCTGCATATATTGACCTAATTTATTCACTTTATAAATCTCCTAAAGCAAAAATAGTTACTAATGGAATCACTTCGGCTACATTTCCCTTGTACAGAGGATGTAGGCAAGGATGCCCCCTAAGCCCAGCTCTCTTTGCACTGGCTATCGAACCTCTAGCTGAGGCTATTAGATGCAACTCTGATATAAAGGGCTTTGAAAGTCCTGAAATGCATAAAATATCATTATTTGCAGATTTTTTTATTACTTACTGACCCCATAGACTCTTTGTCAAATCTACAGAATGTGTTACAATTATATAGCACTTTCTCTGGATACAAAGTTAATATTGACAAGAGTGTCATTTTGCCATTATCAGGGTTCGACTATACTGCACTGGACGGCTTTTCCTTTAAGTGCTCTCCTACTGGAATTAAATATTTGGGTATTCAGGTAGATGGTAACTTAAAGAATCTCTATAAACTTAATTTGGCTAGTCTTTTAGAGAAGGTGGGCAGAGATTTAACCAACTGGATGGATCTACCACTCACATTACTTGGTAGAATAAATGCTGTTAAAATGAATATCTTGCCCAAATTCTTATATATGTTTCATTCTCTTCCAATATTAATCCCTAATTAATTTTTCACCTCTCTTAATAGGTTAATAAGATCATTTATTTGGCATCGTAAAACACCTAGGGTCAGCCTTGATAAACTGTCTTTGGATTATAAACAAGGAGGACTGAGACTTCCCAATTTTAAGATGTATTATTGGGCAGCCCAATCCAGGTACTTAGCTCAGATGTTTGCTAACACCCCCTTTCCCTCTTGGCTGAATATGGAAAAATCTGAGATAAAAGAAGAATGTCCTGCCAATATTTTATATACATGGGATGACAAACTGATTAAAACAAGAACTAATAATCCCATGATTATACATTCAGTTCAGACTTGGTATTAAACTGCGGTCTCTGCTGGGACAGGATAATTTTCTTTCCCCTAAAACACCTTTATGGAGGAACAGATTGCTACCAATGTGCCATCAAAACAAAAATTTTAAGATATGGGCAGAAAAAGGAATTACACTGTTGGAGCATTGCTTTGATGGCGATGTTTTAATGTCGTTTGAACAGTTAAAAAAATAGATATAATTTGAGTAATAAAGAATTCTTTAGTTATCTACAATTACGAGATTTTTTAAGAGTCAAAGCAAAAACTTTTCCTAAACTACCAGATTTGACATTTATTGAGCAACTCTCTTACTCTGATAAACCACTATATAAAACAATATCTAGAATATATGAAGCTCTGATCTCAAATCAGCCTTTAGATGACCCAGATAAATCCAGAAAGAGATGGGAGCAGGATTTGGGGGGTAAGAATAGATGCAGACCTGTGGGGTCAATTATGTAAAGATGGGGTCACCTCAACCTTGAATTCTAGGTATAGATTAATTCAGTTTAATTTTTTACACCAGCTTTACTACACTCCGTCTAGATTACATACATTTAACAACAGTATTTCACCCCTCTGCTTCAGATGTGGTACAGAGGAGGGGACATTTTTGCATTCCACCTGGCTGTGTCCTAAGGTTAAGGTGTTCTGGGTACAAGTATGTGATAGATAGTATATCACAGATTCATGGAATTGACTTTCCAATGGATCCAGAGGTATGTTTATTAGGCAATTTTACCAACTCTAACCTCCGAAACAGACAAGCTATTAAGCTTACTGAAATATTGTTAATAATAGCTAAAAAATGTATTGCTTTGAAATGGAAAGCAGACACTGATGTGCCAATTGGATTGTGGTTGTCGGAGATTTGCAGCTGTGTACCTTTAGAGAAGATCACATATTCAATGAGAAGCAGGGGTGAATTATTTTATAAAATCTGGAAACCCTTTTTGAATTATATAAATATAGTACCACATGACTTAATTCGATAGTTAATTTTCTAACTGTCTTACATTGTCTCTCCGTTTTTATTTTTTATATTTATTTTATTTGTTCTCTTTGTTGTAGTTTTCGTTGTTACTGTTGCTTCATTTGTCATTGTATTTGAAAAAAAGTAAAATAAAATATTATTTAAAAAAAAATGATTGCACAACCATCAATTAGGTGGCGATAAGCATGTAAACGACCATTGAACAAAAGAATAAGAAAGAAACAGCATGGCACGCTTTTTCTTAGCGTCCGTTTCAATAGTGACTTGTCACTCTGTTGAGAATGTCTTGAATCTTAACCAGGAACATACTGCAAGTTGAATGAACTTACTCCCGGACACATTTTTGGTAGTTGGCATTATCAGCGTGGATTTGCGCAGCTTGTCAGTTAACAACAGCTCTGTGTAGTAACAGCTGCTCTATGTGAAATCACGCACGTGATGGAATTTACCGCTGATTAAAGAACCGGCTTTACTGACGAGATACGCATTAATTATCGGCAGATAGTTATCGTGCACCCCTAGTTTTTGGAACCACATTCCTCAGTTAAGCAAGGTTTGGGGTTAATCAACCGAAAGTTCAGGGTATAGCTGATGGTAAGTTAACCGTGCTTTCTGGAATACACCCCAGGTAATTTTAGGTTTTTATTTGTTTGTTATATGAAATTTGTTTGTTTTCAATACTACATTAAAGGTGGAAAATTTATCATGGATTTATTTTTATATCTCGAAAAGCTATGATTTTTTTTAACTGCACTGACTTTTTACACCCATTGTATAAAGGGAGGGAGAAAGAGAGATGAGTACATGATGAATGCACATAATATTACATAATGCACCACTAGCACCTGAAATCTGTTCATGCTTATTGTTGCAGTGCAGAAACACAAAACCTGTCAGACACATATTTGCATAAGGCTGAAGCAACGTGAATACCTGGTACTTTCTCTCCTAAGATCGCCTCATACAAAGCCACAAACACATTCGCATCACACTCCGAGATCCTTTCCAGCCTCAGGTTTATGTGACATTTCAACAAAACATTGTTTGCCACGTCCACCCAATCTACACAAAAACAGTACATGAGACAATTCAAACACAGGTTTTCAGCAGTAAAAATATCATCTCACACCTACTACACGAATGCTAAACACGGTGTAAAACCAAACATACAGCTTGATATAATGTACTTAAGGTTCTAGATTATTAGGAATTTCAGGTCAGAGGCAGGAGTTTTGCTGCATCAATACAGAGAACATTAATACACAAAGACAAATCATGAACACACAGATGGATATTATGAACACATACACACGATTATCTTTGGCGCTCTACAGCGCGCCGTTCAGCCTCTAAGACAAAGAGAGTAACTTTATCTTTACCTATAAGAAAAGAAGTCGTGTAAACTCTGTTTGTTTCAATCTTTGATAAGACTTTTCGACACGAATTATTTGATTTAACATCATTTTACAGATTATCTTTTTACAAGTAACGTTATAAATAAATGTTTCATACTTCATGTTCCAAACTCTGTCCAGTAGACGGGCGGGATTTCAATTCTTTCCAACCCTGGGTCTAATACTAAATAACAGTTTGCAGGCTGTATTTTAACTAAGTGTTCTTTTGAAGGTGATTTACACCATTTGGACTACACAGCCATATCATGTAAACAATGGCGTATCTTAGCTCTTCAAACTACCTAACGTTAGCTTGCGGCTAACATAAACATATCAACCTTAGCAACACAAACTCACCCCTCTCTTCGGGTCCCATTGAGCAGATTTTACGCAGACAACAAGACTTTAATTCAATTTACTAACTTAACCCCTCCAGTTGACGAGGAAGATAAACTTCTTCTTCTTCTTCTTCTTCTTCTTCTTTGGGTTTTAACGGCAGCTTGCATCCTTGACGTTGCATTACTGCCATCTTCTGGTTCTAGTTATTTCCCATATACTTTAGTCATCATATTCTTGTCATTAGTCCTGTTTTAGTCAGCAAACGAATCAAGTATTTCACTCCTTCTTCACTCCTACTGCAGTCCATTATACTCTTTACTCCACGTCCTGTTAGTCCTATTTTTCCCATGTCTTTTATCATATCTACCCTCTGTAATCCATATTTTTAACAATTAATAAGCACATGTTCTACAGTCTCAGGTATTTGGCACTGATCACAAAACCCAGTAGGATGTTTCCCCCATTATATGAAGAGTGCTATTTAATTTATTATGCCCTATTCTTAATCTGGTTACAAAAGTCTCTTCTCTTCTGTTTCCTGCCTTATTTTCCACAGTACCAACTCTTTTTTTAATTGAGTATAAATGTCTATCTTTTTGTTCTTGATCCCACCTTTTTTGCCATTCTTTGATAATTTTCCCCCACACTATACTCTTTCCTTCTGATCTTGAAAGGCTGATAACTGCTTCTATACTCTCTTTTTGAAGTGCTTTCTTAGCTATTTTGTCTACCTTTTCATTTTCTATAATACCCATATGTGCTGGGACCCACATAAATATAACATCATCTCCCTTATTTTTAATTCTTAAATAGGCAGACATAATATCATAAAAAACCTCCTGATGATTCTTTGCCATTGAGGCTCTGCAGTACAGAGACAGAGTCGCTGCAAATTAAAGTTCTGTTTGACTTAGTGTATTCTATCCATTCTAATGCCATCAAAATGGCAAACATCTCAACAGCATATACACTTAAGTGATCTGATGTTCTCTTGCTCATCTCACTCTTCTGGGTGGGAATTACAATTGCAGCACCTGTAACTCCTGTTTTCGGATCTTTAGATCCATCTGTAAAAACTTGCTTAAAATTAACGTATTTTTGGTTCACATGTCTATAAAATTCACTCACCAAATCAACTTGATTATTTACTATTTTGGACTGTAATACCTCCAAATCCACTTTTGGAGTATCATACTTCCACATAGGGATACTGGGCCATACCACAGTTTTACAAAACTCCTTTCCATATACTCCCAGATCACATGCAGCATCATCTCCTGTCCAACCAAAACTAAATTTGTTCCCCTTTCCCCTTTCCCAATTGTCTTGCAACACTCTTTTGGTTGGGTGGCTATCTATTTGTCCCCTCAAACTAATCCAGTAATTTACAATCAGCTGCTTCCGTCTTAAGCTCAAAGGCATTTCACCTGCCTCTACCTGCAATGAGCACACTGGTGACATTCTCATGGCTCCGAGACATAATCTCAATGCCTGTGCCTGAATATGGTCCAGCCTCGCTAATACTGACTTTGCTGCTGATCCAAATGCCTGACTCCCATAATCCAACCAAGATCTTATTAATGAAATATATATATATTTTAATGACTTAAAATCTGCTCCCCACTCCACACCTGTAAGACACCTCATAATGTTTATTACTTTTTTACATTTATCTTCTACTTGTTTAATGTGCGATCTCCATGTTATTTGTAACTCTTTCCAGATTATTCCTATATAATTTTAGTTCAATATCTTTATTTTTCTTTCCAGAGAAAACCATCACTTTTGATTTTTCAGCAGGAAATTTAAAACCCCATTCCATTCCCCACATTTCAACCTGATGTATTCCTTCCTGTATTTTCCTACATATTCCACATTTTTCCCACGTTTCCAAAGCGCCCCATCATCTGCAAACAATGATCTATTCATGCCATTAGATACATTACTAAATATATCATTTATCAAAACAGAAAAAAGTGTAGGACTTATAACACTCCCTTGTGGTGTTCCATTTTCTACTTTATGCTTATTTGAAATATCTGTTCCTATTTTAACTTGAATTGATCTTCCTTTTAAAAAGTCTAAAATCCAATTAAAAACTTTACCTCTTACTCCCATTTTGTGTAGTTTAATCATTAATCCCTCTCTCAATAACATATCGTACGCCTTCTCAACGTCAAAAAATACTGCTACCACAGATTCTTTATTTATTTGAGCTTTTCTTACATCGTCCTCTAAACACAACACTGCATCCATTGTGCCCCTTCCTCTCCTAAACCCACTTTGAAATTCCGTTATCCAACCCGTTTTTTCTAAAAAATACATTAATCTCTCATTTACCATTCTTTCCATTAATTTGCAAATATGCGATGTTAATGCTATAGGTCTATAGTTTGCTGGCTTACTAGCATCTTTTCCTGGCTTCCTTATCGGGATAATTACTGCTTCTTTCCAACTTTCAGGAATTCTCCCTTCTTCCCATATTTTATTAAATAACATTAGCAATTTTCCTTTACTTTTTGTACTTAAATGTTTTAACATGATATAGCTTATTTCATCTTTTCCTGGCGCAGTTTGTCTAGTTTTAGCTAACGCTCTTTCTACTTCTCCCATATTAAAAGGGGCATTTAGATCATCCTCAGAGACTTCCTTAATTTTTAAAACTTCCATATTCTTAGACTTGGTGCTCTCTCTACCTTTCTTTCCCTCCACAGATAAATTGTTTGAGCAGTGTATACTAACAAATGTATCTACCAACATCTCTGCTTTGTCTTTGTTAGTAACGGCATCTTTATCTCCATCACTTAACACAGGATAGTTCCACTCCCTTACATCCCCACTCATCTTTTTAATCATCCCCAAACTTCTCCTATCTGAGTAGTACTTCCAATTAAACTACAAAACTCCCTCCAGTATATCCGCTTTGCTTGCCTAATTGTTCTTCTTACAACTGCCTGTGCTTGTTTATACTGTATCATGTGCTGGAAATTATGAGTTCTTTTTAATAACTTGAAAGCTTTATTTCTGTTTTTTACTGCTGTTTTACAATTATCGTTCCACCATGGAACTGATTTCCTCCTTTTTATGCCTTTACTTCTTGGTATAGTATCTATTGCTGCTAATAATATCCCTTGCTTTACTTCATTACTTAATAACTCTATATCTATATAGTTATCAACTTGACTTAAATATTTTTCACTTTCTACTTGAAACTTTTCCCAGTCAGCTTTTCCAAATACCCAATTTCCTCCTCTTCCATCTATTTTTTCCACTATAGAGATATTGATTTTACATATAACCGGATAGTGATCACTCCCTATTGTCCCATCTTTGTATACTCTCCAATCACAAATTGTTGCCAAATTATTTGATACAAAAGTAAGATCAAGTACTGATTCCTTTCCTGTCCTAATATCAATCCTTGTCATATTACCATTTAGACACACCAATTATCTTTCTTCCAATAACTCTTCTAATACTAAACCATTACTATCAGTTTTTCCACATCCCCACAATGTGCTGTGTGCATTAAAATCCCCACACCATATAACACTGTTCTCACCCTCCCAACCTATATATATAAACTTAAAAAATTCAAGCTTTTTACATGGATTATAGTAATTTATGATTGATAATTTTGATTTCCCTCCCCAAACCTCTATTCCCACATATTCTTGCTCATTTCCCAAGCTTATAACTCTATAAGGAATTCCCTGTTTAACAAATGTAACACACCCTCCCCCTCCACCCTCTCTCCTGTCTTGTCTAATTGCTATATATCCACTTAAAACAAAATCCAAATTAGGCTTTAGCCAAGTTTCTTGAACACATACTACTTCTGGTTTTTCCTCTCTAGTGCCTATAAATTGCTTAAAATCTTGTCCATTTGCAGTTAGACTTCTCGCATTCCATTGAAGGATTAACATAATTAATATTATCAACCCACACATGTTAGATCTTGACTTGACTGCACATTAAGCTCATCTCTTACTTCTTCCCACTTTAATCCTAGTAACTCCAAATGATGTACTGCCGCTTTAACTATGATTTGAATCCTTTCTGTTTTAGACTTGATCTCAGATGTTGCATTCATTACTCCTGCTATAAAAGTAACTAACTTCTTCTTTTCTTCCCAAATCTTCCTCCATTCTTTATTCGCACCTCCATTTTTCCTTTTATCATCTACAACATCATTAACATCCTTATCCTGCTTTTCCCCCTCACTTCTCTTGACAGCATCAGCATAAGAAATGTTTTCCTTCACTTTAATCTGTTGTACTTTCACCTCCTGCTTCATTACTTTACATCCCCAAAAGGCAACACTATGATTGCCTCCACAATTGCAGCACTTTGGTTTAACCCCTTCTCCACATTTTCCATAATCGTGATCTCCTCCACATTCTTCTTCTTCTTCTTCTTCTGTTTTAATGGCGGTTGGCAAACCAACTAAAGGTGCATTGTCCGCCACCTACTGGATTCGAGTATGGAGCACTACTTGGTTGAATATACTTGATGCAAAATAATAATAATAATAATAATAATAATAATAATAATAATAATAATAACTTATATATTTTTTACCAGATTGATTTACTGTTTCTGGATATCCACACTTTTCGCAATTACCAGTTTCATGTTTACCTATATAAACTTTGATTTAAAGTAATACCCAAAAAAAATAAACTACTAATCAGAGCCGGCCCTAGACCTTTGGGGGCCCTAAGCAAAATTTGGTTAGAGCCCCCTTTGACCGTTTTAAGTAAGGCCTAAAGAAAAGCAATGACTACCTTATAACTATACTGTACATATTATATCTACTGTTATTTTTAATTTTTTAGTCTGTTAAATTAGGTTTTAATTATTCTATGTATGCTGTATGTTAATATTTTTTTTTACGCTGCTGGGCCCGAGTAAGTATTTCGTTCTTATGTGGCAACGTACAGAATGACAATAAAAGACCTTGAGTTCTTGAGTTGAGTTCCATGTTTGATAACAGGAAAATTATGATACCACTGAGCTGAATGGCAGTGCAGTGCAACGAACACACACTGATGGACTTGCTGAATAAAAAGACTGATAAAGTGATTTTCACTGACCATCAAAGAAACATTTTTAATTGACACCAGAGTTTAAGAGGCATAAACAACAGCCTATATATAATTTAAATGAAATAGAGCAAATAGAATAACATTTAAATAAAATATAAAATAAATAATAAATAGAACATTTAAATATTTGAATTTTTCAAATCAACAAAATTAACAATA
The DNA here is from genome assembly GCF_018340385.1 of Cyprinus carpio. NCBI lineage: Eukaryota > Metazoa > Chordata > Actinopteri > Cypriniformes > Cyprinidae > Cyprinus > Cyprinus carpio. Next base: position 15,301,762 of record NC_056577.1, read on the forward strand.
ACATCTAAAACACCACAAACAAGATTAATAGTAACAATAATAATAATTAGGTAACATTTCAATAGAACTATTAAAATCCAAACTTGTGTATTTGTGTGCGCGCACATGCATACATGGTCTCCTTGGAAAAAAAGTAATTTGTTAAAAAAAAAAAACAATTGATTTAAAGGTTGTATCAGCGATTTCAGGCCCAACCATAAATGATCACATTCATCTAATCTTTCCTAATGATCCGCTAGTTGCCTGCCCCATAAGCAGGCCGTCAAAAAAATGCGTCTCTGTAGGCAGCCTATAGGCTGCCAGATTCACCAACCACTCAAAACCAAAACAAATATTGTTCCAACCAATCACCGACAGAGGAGGGTGTTGTGAGGTTTTGCGCTCGTGCACGGCTGCACGCGAAGTCGGAGAACACAAGCGCAAAACCTCACATACAACCGTCCCCCCGTAAGTGTTTGCATCCCAATATAAGACTTTTAGACTGCAGATTATCCATACAGGTATCGGAAAATTTAAGCCTACAGATTTACGTACCTTTATATTCTTGCTTCTTCTCTTCTTTTGTCGTTTTTCATGGCCAGAAAGATATTTTCGTTTCTTGTCAGACATCGTCGACGTCGGACTAACTGACCGGACAGACACTGACCAGGTGACGAGTGACATCATAGGGGTCAGTCAGGGTCAAGATTCACGGGAATTCGCCATTATAAATAACTAAATAAATAACAACTGTGCTTATCATGATGCCTGATAAAGAGCACTGTAGGCCCATTTCTTTTTATTTATGTATTTTATGTTACTTTTGATGTATGATTTTTTTCACCCACTAGCTAGCAGTGACTCTAGGGGGCCCTCTGCTGGCCACGGGGCCCTTTGCAATTGCAAAGGTCGCTTAGTGGCTTGGCCGGCTCTGCTTGTCATTATCACATCCCTTTTCCTGTTATTAACAGTTGTTCTTTCCACCCCCACATGTCTTTGTATACTATACAGATGTCTTCCTCTTATTTCATTGTCCCATATCCTCTGTCACCTCTTTTTCACTTCAGTCCCAATCAGCCCCTTAATTTCAGCTTTACTCATCTGTACTCTTATACTGATCTCAGGATCTTTCAATGACTCCTTTGCCAGTTTGTCAGCTTCCTCATTCCCCTTAACTCCGACATGGGCTGGAACCCACAAAAAACTCACCTTTACGCCTAAGTGTTTTATGCTATATAACTTCTGTAGAGTTTCATTTAAAATATCTTGTCTTGCTAAAGATGTTCCACTTTCTAAACTTTGCAGAGCTCATAATGAGTCTGTACATACAGTACAGGTCAAAAGTTTGGAAACATTACTATTTTTAATGTTTTTGAAAGAAGTCTCTTCTGCTCATCAAGCCTGCATTTATTTGATCAAAAATATAGAAAAAAACAGTAATATTGTGAAATATTATTACAACTTAAAATAAAAGTTTCTATTTGAATATACTTTTAAAAAATAATTTATTCCTGTGATGCAAAGCTGAATTTTCAGCATCATTATTCCAGCCTTCAGTGTCACATGTAACATCCAGTCTATCACATGATCATTTAGAAATCATTCTGATTTATTATGAGTGTTGGAAACAGTTCTGCTGTCTAATATATTTGATGAATAAAAGGTTAAAAAGAACTGCATTTATTCAAAATAAAAAATAAAAAATTCTAATAATATATATTCTAATAATATATTTTCTTTACTATCACTTTTTATCAATTTAACACATCCTTGCTGAATAAAAGTATTGATTTTATTTAAAAAAAGAAAAAAAAAAAAAATTACTGACCCCAAATTACCGACCAGTAGTGTATATTGTTATTACAAAATATTTATATTTTAAAAACATAGCTTCCTTTTTTTTTTTTTTTTTTTTTTTTTTTTTTTTACTTTTTATTCATCAAAGTATCCTAAAAAAATATCACATGTTCTGAAAAAATATTAAGCAGCAGAACTGTTTCCAACTTTGATAATGAATCATCATATTAGAATGATTTCTAAAGGATCATGTGATAATGATCCTAAAAAGTCAGCTTTGCAACACAGAAATAAATGATAATTTAAAGTATAATAAATTTAAAAACAATTATTTTAAAATGTAATAATATATCACAATATTACATTTTCTTTTTCTGTATTTTTGATCAAATAAATGCAGGCTTGATGAGCAGAAGAAACTTCTTTCAAAAACATTAAAAATAGTAATGTTTCCAAACTTTTGACCTGTACTGTATTACACTACTGTTAGGCTGCTTTTCTTCTATCCATTGTAAGGCCAATGATATAGCTATCAATTCTGTTGTAAAAACAAATATATGATCTGTTGCTCTATTTAGTATTTTAATATTGTACTGAGGAATATACACTGCAGCAGCTGCTCTACCTGTTTCTCGATCTTTTGATCCATCTGTGAATATTTGAGTCATGTTGCTGTATGCTTGATTAATGTATTGTTGAAAGATTACTTTTAATGGCACATTTAGTTCGTTCTTATGTATCTCCTTATGTATGAATAGGTCTATTTCTGGCATTGGGTATAACCATAGGAGTATAGATGAAATAACAACAGAAGGAGCTACCTCTATCTCAGTTATACCCATTTCTTGTGCCTCCTTATTTGCTACCCAGCCAAAACTATTGATAACTTTCTTCTTCTTCTTTTTTATTGTTTTATGGCGGGTGGCATCCAACGTTAAGGTGCATTACCGCTACCTACTATACTGGAGTGTGGACCAGAGTGACTAACAGAACTATATATATATATATATATATATATATATATATATATATATACCCTTTTTTAGAACCCTAATAATAAAATAAAATGTATACTTTATATTCGATTAATTAATCCAGTTTCTCTCAAGAATACAATTAAAGAACTATAATTTCCTGTTTGACCAAATATTTGCTTTGCATCTAGTATCTCCTGTGGTGTCCTTGTGAATAATTCTCTTTCTGTAATATATTTTTGGCAGTGACATAGTACATGTTCTACAGATTCCTCCTCCTGACAAAACTCACACAGACCTGTGGGATGTTTTCCAATGAGATGTGATGTCTTATTTAGTCTTGTGTGACCCAGTCTTAACCTTGAGATTACATTTTCCTCTTCGGTACAAGGAAGATAAACTGACAGAGAAGATACAAGCTGTGTCCCAAACTTAAGTGCATGGACTCCGAAGTGCGCATTTGAAGTGCGAATGCGTCACAGTGGCGCGACGAAGAGTGTCCCAAACTGAAGTGTGTGGACTCCGAAGTGCGGATGTGAAGTACGATTGCGTCACAGCATCACGACGTAAGCTGTCCCAAAGACCGAAGACCGCATTTGAAGTGCATTCGCATTTGAAGTGCGAATGCGTCACCGCGGCGCGACGAAGGCTGACGAGTTTCAAAAGCAAAAGTGCCCTTCATTTCCCATAAAAATGAAGTGTACATCTACAAACCCGATTCCAAAAAAGTTGGGACACTGTACAAATTGTGAATAAAAAAGGAATGGAATAATTTACAAATCTCATAAACTTATATTTTATTCACAATATAATATAGATAACATATCAAATGTTGAAAGTAAAACATTTTGAAATGTCATGCCAAATATTGGCTCATTTTGGATTTCATGAGAGCTACACATTCCAAAAAAGTTGGGACAGGTAGCAATAAGAGGCCGGAAAGTTAAATGTACATATAAGGAACAGCTGGAGGACCAATTTGCAACTTATCAGGTCAACTGGCAACATGATTGGGTATAAAAAGAACCTCTCAGAGTGGCAGTGTCTCTCAGAAGTCAAGATGGGCAGAGGATCACCAATTCCCCCAATGCTGCAGCGAAAAATAGAGGAGCAATATCAGAAAGGAGTTTCTCAGAGAAAAATTGCAAAGAGTTTGAAGTTATCATCATTTACAGTGCATAATATCATCCAAAGATTCAGAGAATCTGGAACAATCTCTGTGCGTAAGGGTCAAGGCCGGAAAACCATACTGGATGCCCGTGATCTTCGGGCCCTTAGACGGCACTGGCATCACATACAGGAATGCTACTGTAATGGAAATCACAACATGGGCTCAGGAATACTTCCAAAAAACATTGTCGGTGAACACAATCCACCATGCCATTCACCTTGCTGGCTAAAACTCTATAGGTCAAAAAAAGAAGCCATATCTAAACATGATCCAGGAGTGCAGGCGTTTTCTCTGGGCCAAGGCTCATTTAAAATGGACTGTGGCATATTGGAAAACTGTTCTATGGTCAGACGAAATCAAAATTTGAAGTTATTTTTGGAAAACTGTGACGCCATGTCATCCGGACTAAAGAGGACAATGACAACCCAAGTTATTTTCAGCGCTCAATTCAGAAGCCTAAATCTCTGATGGTATGGGGTTGCATGAGTGCGTGTGGCATGGGCAGCTTACACATCTGGAAAGGCACCATCAATGCTGAAAGGTATATCCAAGTTCTAGAGCAACATACAGTATGCTCCCATCCAAACGTAGTCTCTTTCAGGGAAGACCTTGCATTTTCCAACATGACAATGCCAGACCACATACTGCATCAATTACAACATCATGGCTGCATAGAAGAACGATCCGGGTACTGAAATGGCCAGCCTGCAATCCAGATCTTTCACCCATAGAAAACATTTGGTGCATCATAAAGAGGAAAATGCGACAAAGAAGACCTAAGACAGTTGAGCAACTAGAAGCCTGTATTAGACAAGAATGGGACAACATTCCTATTCCTAAACTTGAGCAACTTGTCTCCTCAGTCCCCAGATGCTTGCAGACTGTTATGAAAAGAAGAGGGGATGCCACACAGTGCTAAACATGGCCTTGTCCCAACTTTTTTGAGATGTGTTGATGCCATGAAATTTAAAATCAACTTATTTTCCTTTTCAATTGTACATTTTCTTAGTTTAAACCATTTGATATGTCATCTATGTTGTATTCTGAATAAAATATTGAAATTTGAAACTTCCACATCATTGCATTCTGTTTTTATTCACAATTTGTACAGTGTCCCAACTTTTTTGGAATCGGGTTTGTACATCTTATGGACACTTCGCACCGTACCATATCCCAGAATCACTTGCGTGCATATGACAAAGGTGTTTATATTCAGAGGCAGGTGAGAGTTCTGTGGAGGGTATGAAGTGAAAAAAGTGCTTGCAGGGGTTAAGCAAACATCTCCAGGCAGAGATGACATTAGTTATGAGATGGTAAAACATTTATCAGAGACAGCAATTTGAGGCTTTTTAATAAGGTTTGGGAGTCAGGAAAGTTACCAAATGACTGGAAGCATGGGGTCATAGTGCCAATTCCAAAACCAGGCAAGGATCATACACAGCCAAATAACTATAGACCTATAGCTCTAACATCTAATTTATGCAAAATAATGGAGCGTATGGTTATGAGTAGACTAGTGTATGTCATTGAAAGGGATAATATTTTATCACCTTACAAAAGTGGATTTAGGAAAGGATGTAATACAATGGACTCAGTACTGTGCCTGGAATCTGAAATTAGAAAGGCTCAGGTAAATAAGCAAGCTTTAGTTGGGGTATTTTTTGATGTCGAAAAGGCATATGACATGATGTGGAAAGAGGGACTTTTAATTAAGTTAGAAAAAATGGAAATCAAAGGAAGAATGTATAACTGGATCAGGGATTTCTTGTTTAACAGAACTATACAAGTAAGAGTAAGTACTGCTTTTTCCCAGATACACACAATAGAGAATGGAACACCTAAGGGAAGCGTTAGCAGTCCAATTCTGTTTAACATTATGATTAACGACATCTTTACAAAGGTTGATAGGGGCATTGAAAGATCTTTATATGCAGATGATGGAGCGCGTTGGAAAAGAGGGCGTAATGTAAAGTATGTGGAAAAATGTTTGCAGAATGCCGTTAAAATGGTAGAAAACTGGGCAAATGAATGGGGCTTTCGTTTTTCAGTAGATAAAACTCAGGTAATTTGTTTTGCAAAAAGGAAAAGTAACCCTACCATTAGCATTAAATTGTATGGACAAGAAGTGAAGCAGACAGCAGTTGTGAGGTTTCTAGGTATATGGATGGATTTGAAATTGAATTTTAGTATACATATACCAGAAAATGGTTGACAAATGCAAAAAAAGCATTAAATATTATGAGGTGTTAGCAGGAGTTGATTGGGGAGCATGTCGCCAGTCCCTTAAAAGAATATATTGTGCTCTAATAAGATCGGCAATAGATTATGGCAGTATGGTATATTGCACTGCATCCAAAACACAACTCGTAAAACTAGAGGCAATTCAGTCACAAGCTATGCGAATTTGTTGTGGGGTGTTTAGATCCTCCCCAGTATCAGCAGTGCAAGTAGAGATGGGTTTAGTGCCTCAAGTAATTCGTAGGCTCAAGTTAAAGATGAGGTATTTCATAAGCATAAAGGGACACTCGGACAGTCTCCCTGTTAAAATGGTGTTGGAGGACTGTTGGGAATATGGACATTAAAAGTTATCAAGTTTTGGATGGAAGGCCAGTGAGGAAGCCCGGAGAATAGGAATAAGTGATTTCAATGTTGCCCCTACTGTGGCTAGGTCAGCAATTCCTCCTTGGCTTTTCCCAATGCCCTTGATTGATATCCAATTGCTTAAAGAAAAGCATAATGATACAAATGGATTAGAAAATGTAGGTATACAGCAATACATAGATCAAACTTATTATAGTGCAGTGCAAATATATACTGATGGTTCAAAAGACCCAGAATTTGGGAAAACAGCAGTAGCGGTATATATTCCACTTTTTAACATTAGAATGTCAAAAAGAACTTCAGATCATATTTCAGCATTCACTGCAGAAATAACAGCAATATGTCTAGCACTTCAGTGGATAGAAGAAATACAACCAACAAGGGCAGTGATTTGTACAGATTCTCTATCAGCTCTAAATAGCTTGGAAAGTGGAACATCATCAGCAAGGCAAGACATGATAAACAAAGTAATGCAGTGTCTCTACAGAACAAGACAGTATGGAATTCTGGTAAATCTTGTATGGGTTCCATCGCATATGGGTGTGAAAGGAAATGAGGAGGCTGACAATCTGGCTAAACAGGCATTAAATCATTCACAAATTGACGTTGAAGTGGCATTAAGTAAAACAGAAATTAAAGTGATAATAGCGAAACAAAAACAGGAAATTTGGCAGAAGGAATGGAATGAAGGAACAAAAGGTAGACATTTTTACTGCATTCAAGAAAAAGTTGGTTCAGAGAGAAGAAGATTCGGAAACAGGAAAGAGGACGTTTTTAGTCACAAGAATGCGTATTGGACATTGTTTATTAAATAAATGCTTACAAAGAATTGGTAAACATGAGAATGGAAATTGTGATAAATGTGGGTTAGCTGAAACTGTAGAACATGTGCTTATAGAATGCGAAGCTTATGAAAGAGAGCGGTCCCAGCTAAGACACGCTTTAAGAAATATAGAAATCAATGAGCTGACACTTCAGGTTCTCCTAGGAGAAGGTGCCAAACAATCAAGAATTTATCATGAGTTATTTATATTTTTAAAGGAAACAGGATTATTTAATAGAATGTAAAACTCCCTTCTGTGTAAACTCTTATGCATGACTTTTTTTTTGAAAGAGTAGATCTAGCTTAAACTTCCTTTCCAATATGCGCTTCACACTCCATTTCAGTAGGTGGCGGGAATGCACCTTTTAAGTTGGTTTGCCAACCGCCATAAAATCCTAGAAGAAGAAGAAGAAGAAGAAGAAGTTCTGTGGAGGGGCCCAGGCCCGGCAAGATGGCGGTGTGAGTGCACGTACGCTTCGGAGCTGTTCACCTTCAGACTTGCATATTAGTGATTCATAGTTACTTAGAGATACCTTAATGCAGAGTTAAGTGCACCAGGTCATCTTATTGTTAAGCTTGTATCGTATAGAATTCTCGCCCCTTAACGACACACATGGGGAAAAACCTCAGCTAACAGCATCGCTAGCTAGCATCCCACAACTACGGCAGCATGCAGGTATCGACGGACAATCCGCTTGTGAACAACCTACATGACTACTGCATGGCAGATGTTCCTGTGATCTCCCTCGGGGACCCAGATTTCCCCCCTCTCCCCATAACTCCTTCCACAACTCCCTCCAAACCTCATGCACCAAAAAAATGAAGCTGCAGCGCTCCGTGGACCTAGACAGTGAATGTATTGTGCAGAGAATGTCAGTCATCTTCAACACGAGAATCGACTCTCTGGAAAAGAGTGTGGAAAAAATGATTTCCAACAACACACTGAAGATTGAGGGGCTAAAGAAGACTGTCACACCTGTCAATATGTGCCTTAAGTCGTGTATATATTTTTCTATCTGTTCTGAGAAACACTATATTTTTCAACTATTTTTATAAAGGTTGTTGAGCTTTTTAATGACACTCAACTGAATATGTTTACAAGACAACGTCTGTTACATCCTGTTCAATTATTTGCAATGCTCTATAGGCTAATATGTTATGTCTATTAGTTGCTAATATCTGGTATGTGTTAAGTTGTCGACTGAGAACCTAGGTATCTCCTTAGTTTTCAGTGTTTCACTAAGTTTTGCTATGCACCTTTTATTTAAGTTATTTGGTGCAGCTCCTTACAGTAAGGTTAAAGTCTAATTTCTTCCAAACTTTACCTCTTATATTGTTCTATCAGTTGTTGTTAATACGTCTTTATCTATCATTACTCTCAGTGCCAGGGGGATAAGGAATATTGTTAAACGAAAGGCGTTATTTTTGTTTGTCTAGCAGCACAAATCTGATTTCTGTTTCATTCAAGAGTCACACTCAGTTCCGGACGATGGTAGATTATGGAGATCCCAATGGGGGAATGATCTGTGGCAGGCTCATGGGTCTGAACACTCTGCTGGTGTTGCGACTCTAAAATATAATTTTCCAGGGACTATTCTTTTATCTGTCAGTGATACATCATGTCATTTTATTTTTCAAGTATTAACCATTGCAAATTTTACTTTGATTGTTATTAATATATATGGCTATAATTCTAACCATGAGAACGACATAATGCTTGAAACCTTAGAGAAGCATATACAAAATACTCTTAATAACTTTCCAAATTCAGGTATAGTAACTGAATTTTAAGATTTTAACATGATTTTGGATCACATTATTGACTGTTGGCCTCCAAGTGTTTCCACTGCAGTAAATGATAACTTAACATTATTTATGAAAAAATTTAACTTGATTGATGTATGGAGATTTAACAACCCTAACATAAGTGCTTTTACTTGGAGTAATAGAAGTGCCACCAGACGTTCACAATTGGACTATTGGTTAGTTTCTGATCATTTGAATATTGATAAAATATCAGTTAATATCATCACAACCCCATTAACAGATCATAATGCAGTCTCCATCTTTATCCCTTTGCACTCTACCCACTCCACAAGATGTAGGAATGCTTACTGGAAACTAAACAGTTCGCTTCTACAACACGATGAGGTAAAATCAGACATAAAGAATCTAATAGTGATATTCTGGAATAAAGCAAAGTCCGAGGATGCTTTTGGTAGCAATTGGGAACTTCTAAAATTTAAAACTGGCCAATATTTGAGGAATTATGGTAGTATCTTATCCAAAAATCGAGGAAGAAAGTGGAAGATGGAGGAAGAAAGAGTGGTCTCTAAAATAATTTACTTGTACCAGAAGGACCCTGCAGATTTATCAGAAGATGAACGACTAACTTTAATTTTTCATAACAACTTAAACTAAATGAGATCTTCTCCAATAAAGCAAAAGGTGCCTTTATAAGGTCAAGGAAAAGGTGGATTGAAGAAGGGGAGCAGAACTCTGCCTATTTTTTTGGCTTAGAAAGATATCATGGGAAATTTCATTTAATCCAGCAATTTAATAGTAACGATACTGTAACTGATAATCCGAAGAGCATAGCTTTTTTCTGTGCGGACTTCTATAGAAATTTATACAAATCCAAATATTGCCATCAATCATCCACTACATTCTTGAACTCTCTCATCGTTACTCCAATCTCTCAAGATGATAGGAATCTCTGCGATGACCCTATAACCTTGCAGGAAATTACATTTGCAATTGAACATTGTAAAACTAACAAATCTCATGGTGTTGATGGCCTCTCTGCAGAGTTTTATCAGGCTTTTACACAAGATTTAGCTCCCTTTCTACTTGAAGTAATATTAGAAAGTGTTGAAAAAGTTTCTCTACCTCCTTCGCTGACCCAAGGCTTAATTACGTTAATCCCCAAACCCAATAAGGATCCACTGTTTATAGATAATTGGCGACCTATTTCATTACTGAACACTGACTACAAAATATTTGCCTCAATTATTGCAAAACGATTAAAAAATGTCCAATCAGGATTCATGAGAAAAAGACACATCTCAAACAATATTCGGCTTGTCTTAGATATAATTGATTATTATGATTAGTTTTATGTCCTGACGATAGTTATATCTTTTTCTTGGACTTCTATAAAGCCTTTGACACAGTAGAACATAACTTTATATTTCAAACTATTGAGAAATTTGGTTTTGGTGATTTTTTTCTGTAAAGCTGTTAGAACAATGTACTGCAAAGGCAATAGCTCTATCAGACTAAAAAATGGGAAATTACCTAGATTTGAGCTGCAAAAAAGCATCCAACAGGGCTGCCCTGCCTCCCCCTACCTATTCATTTTATGTTCTCAACTTCTTTCCACCCATATTAAAAATAGTAATTTAAAAGGAATTTCAATTGCAGAAAGAGAAGTTATCCTCACCCAACTAGCAGATGATACTACATTATTTTTAAAAGATGCCAGCCAAGTGCCAATCGCTATCAAAACAATTGAATTATTTTCAGCAGCTTCTGGACTCTGCTTAAATCTGAAGAAGTGTGAACTTTTTTTCCCTTAAAGAAAGTGACACCTCCCAGATCTGTGGCATACCAATCAAAAATAAGATTACTTATCTAGGGATTACTAGAATGAAAAATGAGGAGGAAAGATGCTATGTAAACTTTAATTTGATTAATGATAAGACAAAGAAAAAGCTTAATCAGTGGCTGCAGAGGGATTTATCCTTGAAAATACGAGTATTGTTGACAAAGGCAGAAGGTTTATCCCGTCTTACATATGCAGCTATCCCCTTGTTTGTCAACAAAAAGCTCTGTGATTCTATTGATAATACACTTTTCAATTTTATTTGGAAAAACAAAATGCATTATGTGAAAAAATCTGTTATTATGAACACCTTTGAATGTGGAGGTCTAAACTTTCTTGATTTTACAACCCTTAATAATACTTTTAAAATTAATTGGATAAAGCATTTTTTAAAGAATCCCACATCTACATGGAATTTTATACCTAACTATATCTTCTCTAAGGTTGGTGGTCTAGAATTCTTACTTTTATGTGACTATAAAATAGAAAAAATTTCCTTAATTTTATCTAAATTCCATAAACAAATGCTCTTAGCATGGCCATTAATTTACAAACATAATTTCTCCCCACATAGGTGCTTCATCTGGAATAATTGGCTTATTAAATTCAAAAATAAATCCTTATTTTATAAAACTTGGTTCAATAATAACATAATTCTAGTGTCCCAATTAATAAATGATAGTGGATCATTGCTGAATTATTCTGAATTTCTTTACACTTTTGGCGTTCCAATCACCCCAAGAGAGTTTGCAATTGTTATGGATGCCATCCCATCTGGTATTTTAATTCTCTTAAAAGGGGCTGGAAAACCAGATTGCCTACCAGATCTGGACCCTAAATTGACATCAGTTGTTAAATTATGTTTCGCAACCACAACGAGGAATAATAACTGTAATATTCGCTCTTTATTCCAGAGAGATGTCACCAGCACACCTAATATTGTTCCCTATTGGTCTGACTTTGTTGACAACCTGAATTGGGGGAATATATGGAACCTTCCTTACAAATACCTCCTTATGAATAAAGTAAGAGAAGTCTCTTTCAAAATCATACATTATCTCCTTAGGTTTAAGCCTGAAATATGTGTTAACTGTTCTTTATGTGGAATATGTCCTGAAACAATGGTACATCTGTTCTGGCAATGTCCCTATGCCATCACTTTCTGGAAAGATCTGTCCCAATACATTACTGTTAAACTTATAGCTGATTTTTCTTTGTTATGGAAAAATGTACTGTTTGGTTTCCATGATAACAAGAGTAAAAAACAGAAAGAAATATACCTAATTAATCTATTGATCATTTTAGGGAATATCATATTCACAAAGCCAAATTTAGTAATTCTAAACCTTCTTTTATTGCTTTTGGAAAGGAGACGGAACAGTACATCAAATCCATCCATGATTCATAAAATTAGAAGTCCACTAAAACCATACATTTAATCTATATATTTAATCTATCTATTCTGCTGGCTCTGCTTTTGTCTGTTATTTGTTGTTTCTGTATTAATGACTCTATTTGTGTGTTCTTACTGTTTGTATCGTAAAGATTTAATAAAGATTAAAAAAAAAAAAAATGAATATGTGAAAAAATTGAAATGTAAGTATTGTGTTTTCATTTACTCAAATACCTAGCGAAAGTGTTTAAAGCAAGGTTTTTTTTAAACATAAAGCCCACAAACAATAAGACAGCAACTATATAAGGCAATGGTCTTTTCCTTTGTTGTTTCTGTAGTGCAGTCATGCAAGAGATGTATACAAATGTTTTAACCAAACTTAAGCACTTCAGTATTGGTATGCATGTCCTGCTGTGTCATATTTTCTAATGTTAAGATTGCAAACCTGTCTTTTTTCATAAGTGTTTCCATTTTCTTTTGTTTTAATACTATTCTGGAGAAAGTGAGCATGTGTTTTTGTTGTTAACAGGCAAGGTTTATTTGTGAAGTGCCCTGAGACAGGTGAGGGAGCGAGTGGAAACTGGTGGAGCTGCACAGGGAGGACATCAAACTCAAACAAATACATTCTTCATTAGCCAAGAGAAAACATTGGAAAAAAATGAGTACATTACAGTTTTTCCAATATATTTTTTAAATGTCATATTGTCAATGAAACAACCTAATTTCTTTAGTTTTTTTTTTTAGTGACGCAAGTTAAAAATGAAATGCATAAATTGTATACATTATTCATTTTTTGTAATTTATTCGTAAATAAGCCTGAGTACTTTCTGTACATTTTGTATTTGTTTTGCATATTCACGTGTTAATAAAAGTGCTTATGTACATTGTTAATTTTTTTTTTTAATGCAGCTTATAATTTCACAAAACATTATTTTTTTTTTTTTTTTTTGTCCAGTAAATTTTTTTTACACATTAAAACAAATTGTTCTATACATAATAGAAAGTACTTTTTACAACCATTTACAACATAGCTTAGGTTTAACATCAGAAAAACAGCATCAGTTTGAGCCCGGCCCTGACTCCATGTGTTCTGGGGTCTTCAGGAGGTGAATCTCTTGGTGAATGGCCAGCACCTTCGACTCGGAGGACGATGCGATGACAGTGGAACGAGGGACATGTCAAACAGTCTGGAGACCTTCTGTATGATGTACCACTAGCAGACAGAAGAGAAACACCAGGGTCTGGATCATGGCACACCATCACTGTTGCCGTTCACTTCCCAGAAAATCCAGCAGCACAGTCAGGGTCTCCCTGCTCAGAACAAACCATTAAACACCTGTCCAGCACTGGCACATTCAGCTCTATCCTGCAGTACAGGGGTCTGGTCTGATTTAGGGAAAGAAGGAAAAGAAAAATAGTTTAGAGCTATGACAACGTAATTAGTACAAGAAATATTGACATACTTCAGTAAACTACTTTTAGTAACTACCAATACCATATTGGGGAAAAACTACTAGTCATATTTACAACTTTAGCTGAAGGGATAGTTCACCCAAAAATATAAATTACAAACCTGGAGCAACTGAAGGGTGAGTAAATGATTACACAAATTTTCATTTTTGGCTGAACTATCCTTTAAGTAAAAGTATTATCTTGCATACTCTAATATACTTAAGGTATTGAGAGTAAAAGTAAAGGTATGTGCAGTATTGTCTTGAAAAAAAGAATTTGTCAGGATGGTTTTACATTAAGAATACTGCTGCACTTCTATGTATGTTGCAGTTTACTTCTAAATATGTTCAAGGTTATTAAATTTATTTTTTTAAATACAGTTTTATTTTTATGGTTAACTGCCTAAAAAATACGGGTTGCAAACCTGTCTACATATTTATAAGACAATAAATTACATAAAATTGCACCTTTGTAAGATATCAGTCAGCATTTGAACTGCTTTGTGTGTATTTTGTAGTTTGTCGTATGTATCATTACATTATTCAAGTAAGCTCCAAGCCAGTACCTGCATTTAAAGTTGTAATCCGACAAAGATCGCAGCAAACCAGTGTAACTTACCTGGCCTCGGTCTTGGCTAAGCCTGAGGTTCATCACCGTCTCCTCCATTATGAGTTAATCATAAAAGCAAAATCGATCAATTCTGGCTCCACCTATCATGGCAGGACTGTCCTCTCGTCAGGCACAGAACCTCCAGTTGCTCTCCGGCAGGGGCGGAGCCAAACAATGTAAACATTCGGGGCTTAGCCCAAAACTAGGGGGGTCCGGGGCATACTCCCCCGGGGATATTTTTTTCCCTTTCCAGCAATACAGTCACGTAACTCAAGTGTTACAACAGCGGATTCACAAACCTGTAACACTTGTCCGCTGTTCGTCTGACGCTGCTTCTGAATCTCTCCCTGGCCGGTGAGGTTTACTGTTAGTGTTCCTTTTAAAAAAATGTAAAGCCACCAGCCCCTGATGACAACGATGAAGAAGAAGATTTATATTCTTCTTCGTTAGTTTTTATTGGCAGTTGGCAAACAAGCTGAGTGATGCGCGATGCATTACCATCCGCCACCACGCACGGTAATAGAGCTTTTGTTTAATTTTTTGCCACTCCAGTCTGAAAGACTGAAAGGAAATGAAACTAAGTTGAAGTTATTTTTAAAAAACTAAAAGATTCGGGGCTTTTGACAAAACATTCGGGGCTTAAGCCCAATTAGCCACCCCCCCGCTCCGCCCATCCTCACCGGGCGCAGGATATGGCTGCCGACTGCACCGGGTGTGTGTTCACTTCTCACTGCTGTGTGTGTGCATTTGGATGGGTTGAATGCAGAACACCAATTCAGAGTATGGGTTACCATACTTGGCAATTGTCACGACTTTCACTTTCACTTTTTTCCCCAGTCTCTGGAATACCACAACTATTACAATCACCTAAATCATGTTTACCAATAATAAATAATGATTGATTAAGAGCTGTGTGACCAATACAGAGTCTAGATATTACTGTGTCCTCCTTCCTACTTCCAAATTTTTTGTTTGAAGAATTTAAAAAGCAACAGCGGTTTAAAACCTTATCGAGCTCGATTGTGTTCTGATTGGCTGAGATTCTAGTAACATAGGCGGATTGCCGAACCTAACTAAACCGGAAACTAAAAGCAAGCACAAGGATGTCAAATTTCTTATAGTACCTGAAATAGATTGGAATTTAAATTATACACTTATGCATGTTATTAAAATAAAATAATTATTAAAATAAAAACACAGAAAGACGGAAATCGGATATAAAAAAAAATAAAAATAATAATAAAAAAAAAAAAATATATATATAGATATATATATATATATATATATATATATATATATTATATATATATATATATATATATATAATTTGCTGACATTACTAAGACCAACAACCTCTCTCTCTCAAGTTATATTTATCCTTTTACCCATGTGCTGCGTTCATGAAAATAGTTTCTCAATGCGCAGAGTATGCTGTGTATTTTATAGAGAAAAGACTGTATTCGTGCATTGTTTCTATTAGTTGAGTCCGTTATGCTTTAACAGGACGAAAAGTAGGCAAAGCCTAAATAAAAAGCGATGCCTCTAATGTGCATTGATATTTCTTGCACGCGAACAAGCGCCATTTAAGCAGCCATTTTTCTCCCGGCTATGCTCAGGCCAACATCGGATTTGTTGTTTTTATATTGTCTGACTTGCCATTACAATTTACAGCTTGCCTGAATATTCAGATAGAGAATGCGGCAGAGACAGGGGGTAAGTTCTATCGTCGTGTATTGTATTTTAACATCGCTGTGTCATGTGATTAAAATCCTCTTATAGGCTGAACGCTAGTTGACTATCCTACGGTGCCCGTAAGGTGACATGTTCGGTAAATGTAAATGTTTAATGTTAATAAAAATGTTTTATCCATCTCTGATAATCCCCGGTTGCTATGGTCACGCAGGTTTGTTTACGCATTAAACTATATGTCATACTATACAAAACAATACGTCATTCCCTCAACATAAGAAGTCATGGCCATGAGAAATGGATGTCATTCTCTCAACATAGCACCTCACATAAGGATGTCATTACCTCGACAAAATGATCTTGTGACCACGACATAATATCACATTTCCATGTTAATATGACGTTCCCAAAAATTAATATCTCGTAGCCACAAAATTTTTTCTTGTTCTCACGAGTTATGTCGTGGCCACGACAAAACTAAGTGCACCGACCATGTCACCTCCCAGGCACCGTACTATCCCACATTGTGGAAAAAAATGTCCTTTTATTAACCAAAATAGTGGGTTTAATGCGGAACTATGCTCTTTGACCTTTTATTGTATCCGCCCTTTTTATATATTAAAGTACTTCTGATAAACAACCCTAAATGTCTTTAGACACTTTTGACCAGGGTTCTTCAATAGGCGGCCCCTGTTTGGCTCGTGCTAATTTCAAATAATGTGGCATCAAAATTCAAACGCAGCATCATAAAGGGACATTAACTTACATTGTGTCTACACCGGACGCGAGCGGAATGGCGTGATGCAAAAAAATACAATAGAACTTCTTATAATCAGTGATGCTGTCTACACTGGATGAGAAAATCCCAGACAGAAAACTGCTAACTCGTTCTATTTATGACGTGCTGACACAAAGTTCAAATGATTTGCAATGCTTTGTCACGTCCAGTGTAGATGTACGATGTGACAGCAAAAACATGGCAAGTGTGAAGTAAAGAAAAGTGGACACTGAAAATGGATGACTGAAATGTGAATGGACTGAATAGTTTTGAGTGAGTGAGTGATATCCTCTTTATGGAGGCCTGTTGGCAATAGGACACCTCATGCTTTATACTAACTCCAAAATTCCATGTTCAATCTGCAGTAAATTTCATATGCTTGATAAAAGTGTTGGAATGAAGAATTTTACAGGCCAAAATCCAGTTATAGTCATTGCGCCACCAGCTGGCAGCAGGAAGATTGGCACATATAAATGACTTTGACATATTCGTCTTATATGCGTTTAATGTGGTAAATATATCTCGCCGTACGCTGTTTTACAAAAGCCACCCGCTGGTGGTGAGCCCGGGTGCAAGGGCCCGTTCATCCCTGCTTGCAGCTTTAATTAGGGCCCGAGCACTGATGGTGTGAGGACCCTCTTGTATCTGGTTCGTTTATTATTAGGGCCCGAGCACCGATGGTGTGAGGACCCTCTTGTATCTGCTTTGTTTATTAGGGCCCGAGCACCGATGGTGTGAGGACCCTCTTGGAATTGCTTCGTTTATTATTAGCGCCCGAGCACCGATGGTGTGAGGACCCTATTGTATCTGCTTTGTTTATTATTATTATTAGGGCCCGAGCCAATGGGCGCAGGGCCCTATTGATCCCCTAAGGATTATTCTTATTATTATTAGGGCCCGAGCACCGGTGGTGCGAGGACCCTCTTGGAATTGCTGTGTTTATTAGGGCCCGAGCACCGATGGTGTGAGGACCCTATTGTAATTGCTTCGTTTATTATTATTAGGGCCCGAGCACCGATGGTGTGAGGACCCTATTGTATCTGCTTTGTTTATTAGGGCCCGAGCACCGGTGGTGCCAATTCCCTTTTGGAATTGCTCCGTTTATTAGGGCTCAAGCCTGGAGGGTGAAGAGCCCTATTGTTTTCCCAAGAACTAATTGTCACAATAACTAATAGGCCCCGAGCACCAATGGTGTGAGGACCCTATTGTATCTGCTTTGTTTATTAGGGCCCGAGCACCGATGGTGTGAGGATCCTATTGTATCTGCTTTGTTTCACGTACACCCTATTGGAATTGCTCTGTTTATTAGGGCCCGAGCACCGATGGTGTGAGGACCCTATTGGAATTGCTTCATTTATTATTAGGGCCCGAGCACCGATGGTGTGAGGACCTATTGTATCTGCTTTGTTTGTTAGGGCCCGAGCACTGCAGTGCGAGGACCCTATTGTATCTGCTTTGTTTATTAGGGCCCGAGCACTGCAGTGCGAGGACCCTATTGGAATTGCTCCGTTTATTCTTCTTCTTCTTCTCCGCAATGAGTCGCATTTCTGAGGGCCTAAACATGCTCCAAAACTCACGAAACTTTGCACACGCATCAGAACTTGCGAAACTGTGGCGGCCTTACAAATTTTGATGTTTCGCCATGAGAAAGGAAGTTGCTATAACTCAGACATACAATGTCCAATCTGCCCCAAACTTCACATGTTTGAGAAGAATCCTGACCTGAATATATCTACATGCCAATATTCAGATATCGCTATAGCGCCACCTGCTGGCAACAGGAAGTGACATGTTTTACGCTGTAACAAACTACTCCTAGAAATTTTATGACATTTTATAATTTTTTTTGGTCAGTCTAATCTAAAGGCCTTTGCGATATTAAATTGCGAAGATCTTGAGGTTTTGTTAAATGGCGTGTCCATGGCGGCCTGACAAATTTCAATGTTTCGCCATGAAAAAGGAAGCTGCTGTAACTCATACATACAATGTCCAATCTGCCCCAAACTTCACATTAGATAAGACTTCTGACCTGAACAGATCTACATGCCCATATTCAGTTATAGTCATAGCGCCACCTGCTGGCAACAGGAAGTGTCATGTTTTATGCTGTAACAAACTACTCCTAGAAATTTTATGACATCAACATTTTTTTTTCTGGTCAGTCTAGTCTAAAGGCCTTTGCAATAGTGAATTGTGGAGATCTTGAGTTTTTGTTAAAGGGCATGTCCATGGCACTGTGACACAATTTTATGTCTCGCCAAAGGAAGAGAAGTTGGTGTAAAGGCCCGTTCACACCAAGGATGATAACTATAAAGATAACGATAACGTTTTCAGTATTAAAGAACAGCAGCGTCCACACCACAACTATAACGATAAAGACAAAGAAAACGATATCGTTGGAATCACTTTCAAAACGATTTTTTTCCAGCTGAAGAACGATAAAAAATTGACAGCCAATCAGAATCCATCCTGTTGTAACGCGCTCGAGAATTTAAAGCGCCAGACGAGCGTGCACTTAGAATAAACAGAAGATATCCTCAGCCCCAATTCACTCAAATACCCCTACCCCAACACCTACCCCTCTTCCCTTGAAAAAGACTTAACTCAGGCATAAATTGTTCGATCTTCCCCAAACTTCACATGTTCAATAAGAGTCCTGGCCTGAACACATCTGAAGGCCAATATTCCATTATAATGATAGCGCCACCTGCTGGCAACAGGAAAATTGGGACATATAAATGACTTTGACATATTCCACTTATATTTACGACTTTTTAATGCATATTTCTCACCGTTCACCTTTTTACTGAAGCCACACAATGGCGGTGAGCCCGGGTGCGAGGACCCGTTCATCGCTGCTTGCAGCTTTAATTAGGGCTCGAGCACTGCAGTGCGAGGACCCTATTGGAATTGCTCCGTTTCTTCTTCTTCTTCTTCTTCTCCGCAATGAGTCGCATTTTTGAGGGCCTAAACATGCTCCAAAACTCACAAAACTTTGCACACGCATCAGAACTGGTGAAAATTTACATCTGATATAGGTTTCAGAAGTGGGTGTGGCAAAATGGCTCGATAGTGCCACCTATTAAATTTCAACGGAGTGCGCCTCGAGCTACGTTTCACATACATGCATGAAAATTGGTACACACATGTAGCACACCATTATCTACAAAAAAGTATCTTGGTACAAAATCCAAAACCCAACAGGAAGAAGGTTATTTTGAATTTCCTGTAGAATTTTTGTGCATTTTTTGCCATTTCCATGCCTCGTACTTTGACGAACTCCTCCTACAGTTTTAATCGGATTGTCTTCAAATTTGGTGAGGGTCATCATAAGACCTTTGTGATGTTAAATTGCGAATGTTTTGAGTTTTCGTCTATTAAAACTATTATGGACTCCTAGGAACATATTAAAAAGTGTCAACAAGTGTTAAATAGGCTGCCAACATGCTAGAAACATACTAAAACATGCTAGCAACACTTACTATGTGCTAAAGGATGCTATTAATACTATGAAATACTATGAACACATCTAAAGGCCAATATTCAATTATAATTATAGCACCACCTGCTGGCAACAGGAAATTACTTATTTTAAACTAACTTAAACATGAAATGTCTGATCTGCCCTAAACTTCACATGTTTGATAAGATTCCTAGTTTCAACAGATTTTAAGGCCAATATTTCAGTTATAATAATACCGCCACCTGCTGGTGACAGGAAATTACTTCTTTTACACTAACTTAAACATGCAATATCCGGTCTGCCCAAAGTTCTTGTGTTTGATATGGGTCCTGGCCTAAACTCATCTTTAGGCCAATATTTGTTTATAGTCTTAGCGCCACCTACTGCCAACAGGAAATTACTTCTTTTACACTAACTTAAACATGCAATGTCTGATCTGCCCAAAACTTTGCATGTTTGCTAAGAGTCCTGGACATTTACATGCCGATATTCAGTTATAATCATAGCGCCACCAGTTGGCAGCAGGACATGTGGCACAAATATTTACCTTTTTATAAGCATATGGCCCAACGTTTGCTGTTCTCCTATGGCCATCGGTTGGTGGTGAGCCCGGGTGTGAGGGCCCTTTCATCGCTGCTTGCAGCTTTAATTATTATTATTATTATTCTTCTCCAAAATGAATCGCAATTTTGAGGGCCTAAACATGCTCGAAAAGTCACGAAACTTTGCACACGCATCAGAACTGGCGAAAATTTACATCTGGTATGGGTTTCAGAAGTGGGTGTGGCGAAATGGCTCGATAGCGCCACCTATACACTTTCAATTGCAGCTTACAAACACTTCAAAACCATTTTTCATACAGAGAACATATCATTCTGAGGAAATATGCATAGTTTCACGATTTTACAACACTGTATGGATAACAGAAAATTAAAAACTGTCAGACATCTGATCTCACTCTGAGGCCACTCTCTCTGTGTGAGGGAAGGAAGGGGGAGGGGGGGGTTGAGGGCCTGGCTGACAGAGAAAGAGAGAGAGAGAGAGAGAGAGAGAGAGAGAGAGAGAGAGAGAGGGACAGAGAGAGAGTTAACATTTCTTTAATCACCAGGAAAAAAAAATCAGTAATTGTGTTTTTTTTTTTTTTTTTTTTTCAACATTACAGCTTAAGAAATCTCTTAGGCCTTATCCTTTTTTGTCAGTTTTAGGGACAAAAAAAAAAAAAACCTAGTACAATTTCTAAAGGCCTTTGCGATGTTAAATTGCGAAGATCTTGAGATTTCGTTGAAGGGCGTGTCTGTGGCAGCCTTACCAATTTTGATGTTTTGCCATGAGAAAGGAAGTTGCTATAACTCAGACATTCAATGTCCAATCTGCCTCAAACTTCACATGTTTGAGAAGACTCGGGACCTGAACATATTTTCATGCCCAAATTCAGTTATAGCCATAGCGCCACCTGCTGGCAACAGGAAGTGACATTTTTTACGCTGTAACAAATTACTTCTAGAAAATTTATGACAACTTGTAATTTTTTTTGGTCAGTCTAATCTAAAGACCTTTACAATGTTAAATTGTGAACATCTTGAGTTTTCATTAAAGGGTGTGTCCATGGCACCGTGACAAATTTTAATGTCTCGCCATGGGAATAGAAGTTGTTGTAACTCAGGCATAAAATGTCTGCTCTTTCTCAAACTTCACATGTTTGATAAGAGTCCTGGCCTGAACACATCTGAAGGTCAATATTACATTATAATCATAGTGCCACCTGTTGGCAATAGGATACATCATGCTTTATAATAACGCAAACATTCCATGTTCAATCTGCACCAAATTTTATATGTTTGATAAAACTGCTGGACTGAAGAATTCTCCATGCCAAAATCCAGTTATAGTCTTAGCGCCACCAGCTGGCAGCAGGAAGATTGGCACATATAAATGACTTCGTCATATTCCTCCTATATTTACCACTTTAAATGCATATTTCTCGCTGTTCACTGTTTTACTAAAGCCACCCATTGGCGGTGAGCCCGGGTGTAAGGGCCCGTTCATCGCTGCTTGCAGCTTTAATTATTATTAGGGCCCGAGCACCGATGGTGTGAGGACCCTCTTGTATCTGCTTCGTTTATTATTATTATTATTATTCTCCAAAACGAATCGCATTTTTGAGGGCCTAAACATACTCGAAAAGTCATGAAACTTTGCACACACGTCAGACCTGGTGAAAATTTACGTCTGATATAGGTTTCAGAAGAGGGTGTGGCAAAATGGCTCAACAGCGCCACCTAATCTAAAAAAAATCAACAACCCTCGAGCTATGTTTCACGTACATGTACGAAAATTGGCACACATATGTAAAGCATCAGTACCTACAAAAAAGACTCTTGGAGCAATATCCGAAACCCAACAGGAAGTCGGTTATTTTTAATTTTATGAGCGAATTTTGCATTATTTTTGTCAATTGCATGCCTTGTATTTTAACGAACTCCTCCTAGAGATTTATTCAGATCAACACCAAATTCAGTATGCCTAATCTAAAGGCCTTTGCGATGTTAACCCTCTGGAGTCGATTAACGCGTATACGCATTTTGGGGTATTTTCTCCTGATAACCCCCGAAAAGAACTTAAATTACACTTTCAGTTTTGATCGTACAGATAAGAGCAATACATCAATCGAATCTGTAAAGGGTCTAATTTTTTTTGTATACAGACATAATAACAACAAAACTTTGTGCACTTATAAAATAAAGATAACAAACAAGGAGTGCTGTCTGCAGCCTTTGTCTGCGCTGATCTTCATTTACAAACGCGTCATTAAAATGAACTGTAACTCAGTGAATACTCAACACAGAGACATGAGAGAGATATCTATAGAAAGTCTGACATGTCTACTTTTAAACTAAACAAGTGCTGATGAAAACAAATATTCTGTGAAAGTAATCCATATGAAAACAACGCGATGTCCGTTTTTCACGTCTCCCTTCATTATCTTCTAATGCGACCACGCCCCCGCGCTGAACTCGCTATTCAGATTCTGTTTCACTGAAGTGCGCAGCTTGAATACGCCCACACAACAGAAGACAACGCAGCGAGATTGTTCTTCAAGTTTTTTTTTTTTTACTGTTTGCTTCGCGATGAGAGGAATAAGGCATAATTCACCCCAAAAAGATGTGATGTGGTTGAGGATTTGAGGTTTGGATTTCCTCAGAAAAAAAGAATGAAGCACTTTATTCAGCAGAGATCATAAACATGAGTAAGTCTCTTTTTATTTATTTATATACTTGTACTAGTTTTCACATAACGTGTAAACATTTTACTAGTTAGACTTTTTCCAAAGAATTTTTCCAAACTATAATTCCTGACTAAATGTATAATCAAGTGAAATATTATGAAGTTTCAATAACAATATTCACTACTATACCAATCAAAAGCTTGATGTAAATAATATAAATGTACCAATAAATGTAACTGTAACAAATGTAACAAACAATGCTGTTCTTTCAATTTATCCCCCCTAAAAAACCTAAAAAAAAAAAATATTCTCAGCTCTTTTCAACATTAATAATAATAATAATAATAATAATAATAATAATAATAATAAATAATAATAATAATAATAATAATGATAATAATAAATGTTTTTTTTTTTTTTTTTTGTAGAAAATAAGATTGTTAATAGGATTTCTGAAGGATTGTGTGACTGGAGGTAATGATGCAAAAAATTCAGGTTTGAAAGTCAGCTTTGATTGTTCCCAATAAACTGTTTAACTGCACTCACAAGTGAATATTAAATTATGTTGTGGGATAATTAAATATATTCTAAATAAACTACAAACATAAAATTATATACATTTATTTTGTCCTCACATTCTTTCTTGTAACTCATCCCTCTCAGTGACACAGCTGACTGAATGGCTCATTATGCAGCTCATTATGCAGGCCTTTGTCTTCTCAGGTGTGAATTCATGATAGTTGACGCCTACTCGCATATGACTTTTACCAACAAAAAGTGTCTTAGAAAATTTAAATCAATATATTGTTTTCTGTAAGTGAGTAAACAAGATGATTTTCACATCATTTAGAAAAAAAATTCTAGGCTAAAATGCTCCAGTTCTCAAAAGTCCCGGGAACCAATGTTCTGTATGTGTTTTATTGCCTTATTCAAGTGATTTAACATTTTTAGTTTTTCACTAACCACGCATAACATTTTTTTTTTCTCAAAAACACAATCATGTACATACATGCTGCTTACATATTATTATAGCTTGTAACCAGTTTGTGCTGATTACAGTGATATTAGACTTTAGCCATTAGACGTTTATAAGAAACTGAAAAAAGCACAAATGTCAGGGCATGCCAAAACTAAGAAAATTTTGACATCCCCTGACTTTTGTGTTTTTTTCAGTTGCTTATAAATAGATACATGGCTAAAGTCTAATAACACTGTAATCAGTACAAACTGGGCTACAATAATATTTAAATAGCATGCATGTACATGATTGTGTTTTTGAGAAAACAATGTTTATGCGTGGTTAGTAAAAAACTACAATTTTGAAGTCACTGAAATAAGGTCATAAAACACATACAAAGCATTTGTTCACAAGACTGTCAAACCTGGAGATTGTAGCCTAGAATATTTGCTTCAAAATGTTGTGAAACTCATAGTTTACTCACTCACAGAAAACAATAGATTCATTTAAAATTTCTAAGACACTTTTTGTTTCAAAAGGGCATATGTGAGTAGGCGTCAACTATCATGAATATTTGTGTGATTCACACCTGACAAGACAAAGACCCATTTAATGAGCTGTATAATGAGCCTTTCAAGCAGGTGAGTGACCGAGAGGGAAGAGTTACAAGAAAGAATGTGAGGACAAAATAAATGTATATATTTTTAGGTTTGTAGTTTATTTAGAATACATTTAATTATCCCACAAAATAACTTGAGATTCACTTGCAAGTGCAGTTAAACAGTTTATTAGGAACAATCAAAGCTGACATTCAAAGCTGAATTTTTAGCATCATTACTCCAGTCACACAATCTTTCAGAAATCATTCTAATATTCTGATTTGTTACTCAAAAAAACATTATTATTATTATTAATTTTGAAAAGAGATTATTTTTTTTTTTTATTAATTAAAAGAACAGCATCATTTCTAACATGATTATTGTATTTATCACTTGTGTGCTAAATAAGTTTTTTTTAATATATATATACACTGACTACCAGCTTTTAAATGGTATAGTGTATATTGTTACACTTGGAGTAAGACTGGAGTAATGATGCTGAAAATTTAGCTTTGATCACAGGAATATATTAAATTTTAAAATATATTCAAATAGAAAGCAGTTATTTTGAATAGCAAAAATATTTCACAATATAACTGCTTTAGCAAATGCAACTTTCTGTATTTTGAATCAAATAAATGCAGGGTCATGTGTCATGTTGAAATAGATAAATGAACGTCACATACCTGGCATTTCCAAAATGTATATTGTTTATGTGCTCTGAATGACATACTTTTCTGAAGAGACTTTGAAGAAGGGGGAGTGTGTGCCTCGCTTGGTCTTAGCTGTGTTCCAGGTTCCTGAGTGGGCTGCTTATTTGAATTGGCTCGCTTTGCAACAGGTTATTATTTATCTGAAATAAAAAAGTAAGCATACTGTTTACGCAAATAAACTTCATTATTAACATTATTGTGATGGTCACTGATACTATTAGTAATTTACAGGGAAAAAAGAACACAATTACCACATAGAACATTTATTGTCAGTGTTATTTACAGCTTACTTAATAGACTTTTTTAATTATTATTATTTACACCAGAGCAGATATTGATGAACAGAAGCTTAGTTACATTCTTGAAAACACAAGCATGCTTTGAATGAAGGCCTATACAATATATATAGTTGTAAACATATATGGCTATATTTGTGAACAGAGAATAGCCTATCTCAGTAAAGTTTTGTCTAATCTAGTAAAATGTGTACAAGTTATATGAAAACTAATACAAGTAGATTAATAATAAAAAAAGACTTACTCATGTTTATCTCTGCTGGGTCAAGCCGCTTCCTTCTTTCTGAGGTAATCCAAATCGTATTCCTCTCAGCGGTCTTCTTGAGGTGAATTATGTCTTATTCCTCTCAGTGTGAAGTGAACAGTAACATTTAAAAAACGTGAAGTACAGTCTCGCTCCTTTGCTCGCTCTGATGAGGGCGGTTACCCGCTGCGAGCTTCAAGATTATAATAACAATAGCGCGCTCGGCGTGTGGGCGTGGTCGCATTAGATATAAAGAAGGAAGACGTGAAAGACGGACATCACGTTGTTTTCATATGGATTACTTTATCACAGAGTATTTGTTTTTGGTAGCACTTGCCTAAAAGTAGACATGTCAAGCTTTCTATAGATGTATCTCTCATGTCTCTGTGTTGAGTATTCACTGAGTTACAGTTCATTTTAATGACGCGTTTCCGAATCAAGATCACCGCAGACCAAGGCTGCAGACAGCGCACTCTGTTTGTTTTCTTTATTTTATAAATGCACAAAGTTTTGTTGTTATTATGTGTGGATACAAATAAAAGTAAACCCTTTACAGATTCGATTGATGTATTGCTCTTATCTGTACGATCAAAACTGAAAGTGTAATTTAAGTTCTTTTCGTGGTTATCAGGAGAAAATGCCTCAAAACACGTATACACGTTAATCGACTCCAGAGGGTTAATAATAATATACAGAATAATAATAAACAGACCAATTCCAAGAGGGTCCTTGCACCATCGGTGCTCTGGCCCTAATAAACGGAGCAATTTCAAGAGGGTCCTCGCACCACCGGTGCTCGGGCCCTAATAAACGGAGCAATTCCAAGAGGGTCCTCACACCACCGGTGCTCGGGCCCTAATTAAAGCTGCAAGCAGCGATGAAAGGGCCCTCGCACCCGGGCTCACCACCACCCGGTGGCCATAGGACAACAGCGAACATGGGCCATATGCTTATAAAAAGGTAAATATTTGTGCCACATTTCCTGCTATGATATAACTAAATATTGGCATGTAAATCTCTTTAGGCCAGGACTCTTACCAAACATGCAAAGTTTCGGGCAGATCAGACATTGCATGTTTAAGTTAGTGTAAAAGAAGTAATTTCCTGTTGCCAGCAGGTGGCGCAAAGACTATAAATAAATATTGGCCTAAAGATGAGTTCAGGCCAGGACTCATATCAAACACATGAACTTTGGGCAGACCGGATATTGCATGTTTAAGTTAGTTTAAAACAAGTAATTTCCTGTCACCAGCAGGTGGCAGTATGATCATAACTGAAATATTGGCCTTAAGATCTGTTGAGACCAGGAATCTTATCAAACGTGAAGTTTAGGGCAGATCAGACATTTCATGTTCAAGTTAGTTTAAAATAAGTCATTTCCTGTTGCCAGCAGGTGGCACTATAATTATAATTGAATATTGGCCTTTAGATGTGTTCAGGCCAGGACTCTTATAAAACATGTGAGGTTTGGGGCAGATTGGGCATTGTATGCAAGAGTTACAACAACTAAGTGTTTCATAGTATTAAAAGCATCCTTTAGCACATAGTAAGTGCTGCTAGCATGTTTGAGAATATTTCTAGCATGATTAGCACACAATGGCATATTTTACGGTGTTGCTAATAGTGCATAAAAGTAATAAAACATGTCACTTCCTGTTGTCAGTAGGTGGCACTATAACTATAACCAAATATAAGCATGTAGATATCGTCAGGCCAGGACTCTAATCAAACTTGTGAAGCTTGAGGCAGATTGGACATTGTATGCACGTGTTACAGTAATGTTCTGCTTCAGTGCATTAATAGCATGCTTTAACACTGGGCTAAGTGTTGCTAGCATGTTTTAGCATGCTTCTAGAATTTTGCCAGCCTATTTAACACGTTGATGCTTTTTATTATTTTGCAAGGAGTCCATAACGGTGTTAAACATGCCACTTCCTGTTGCCATCAGGTGGCGCTACGACCATAATCAAATACAGGCATGTTGATGTGTTCAGGACAGGACTCTTATCAAATTTGTTAAATTTGGGGCAGATTGGATACTGTATGCCTGAATAGAGTAACTTCCTGTTTCACTGTATTAATAGGATGCTTCAGCATTTAGCTAAGTGTTGCTAGCATGTTTTAGTATGTTTCTAGCATGATGCCAGTGTATTTAGCACTTGCTGACACTTTTTAATATGTTGCTAGGAGTCCATAACAGTGTTACACATGACACTTCCTGTTGCCAGCAGGTGGCGCTAAGACTATAACCGAATATGGGCATGTTAATGTGTTCAGGACAGGACTCTTGTGAAATGTGTAAAGTTTGGGGCAGATCGGATACTGCTAGCCTGAGTTACAGCAACTTCCTTTTTCACTGCATTAGTAGCAAGCTTTAGCACTTAACTAAGTGCTACTAGCATGTTTTAGTATGTTTCTAGCATGTTTCCAGCCTTTTTTAACACTTGTTGACACTTTTTAATATGTTCCTAGGAGTCCATTACAGTGTTAACCATGTCACTTCCTGTTACAAGCAGGTGACACTATGACTATAACTGAATTTGGGAATGGGTGTTTGTTCAGGGCATAACACCTATCAAACGTATGAAGTTTGGGGCAGATCGGACATTGCTTGCCTGAGTTACAACAACTTCCTCTTTCATAGTATTAATAGCATGCTTTAGCACTTAGGTAATGTTGTTAGCATGTTTGGGAATATTTCTAGCATGTTTAGCACACAATGGCATATTTTTTTTTTTTGCTAATAGTGCATACCAGTGAAAAACATGTCACTTCCTGTTGCCAGTAGGTGGCGCTATGGCTATAACGAAATATGAACATGTAGGTGTCTTCAGGCATGGACTCTAATCAAACTTGTGAAGTTTGAGGCAGATTGGACATTGTATGCTTGAGTTACAGTAATGTTCTATTTCACTGCATTAATAGCATGCTTTAACATTGGGCTAAGTGTTGCTAGCATGTTTTAGCATGCTTCTAAAATTTTGCCAGCCTATTAAACACTTGTTGATGCTTTTTATTATTTAGCAAAGGAGTCCATAACAGTGTTGAACAAGACACTTCCTGTTGCCAATAGGTGGCGCTATGACTATAACCGAATACGGGCATGTTGATGTGTTCAGGACAGGACTCTTGTCAAACATTTGAAATTTGGGGCAGATCGGACATTGCTGGCCTGAGTTACAGCAACTTCCTTTTTCACTGCATTAGTAGCATGCTTTAGCACGTAGCTAAGTGTTGCTAGCATGTTTTAGTATGTTTCTAGCATTTTGCCAGCATATTTAACAGTTGTTGACACTTTTTAATATGTTCCTAGGAGTCCATAACAGTGTTAACCATTTCACTTCCTGTTGCCAGCAGGTGGCGCTATGACTATAACTGAATTTGTTCATGAGTGTTTGTTCAGGACAGAACACCTATCACACATGTGAAGTTTGGGGCAGATCAGACATTGCTTGCCTGAGTTACAGCAACTTCCTGTTTCACGGCAAAACATCAAAATTTGTCAGGCCGCCAGGGACACACCCCTTGATGAAAACTCAAAACCTTCGCAATTTAACATCACAAAGGTCTTATGATGACCCTCACCAAATTTGAAGACAATGCGATAAAAACTGTAGGTAGATTTTGCTTTTTGTAGATAATGGTGTGCTACAGGTGTGTACCGATTTTCATGCATGTACATGAAACGTAGCTTGAGGTGCACTTCGTTGAATTTAATAGGTGACGCTATCGAGCCATTTTGCCACACCCACTTCTGAAACCTATATCAGATGTAAATTTTCGCCAGTTCTTATGCGTGTGCAAAGTTTCATGAGTTTTGGAGCATGTTTAGGCCCTCAAAAATCCGATTCATTTCGGAGACGAAGAAGAAGAATAAACGGAGCAATTCCAATAGGGTCCTTGCACTGCAGTGCTCTGGCCCTAATAATCCTTAGGGGAGCAAAAGGGCCCTCCGCCCATTGGCTTGGGCCCTAAATATAGCTGCAAGCGGCGATGGCGGGCCCGAGCTGTCAGCGCAAACACCACCCCGGTGGCATCAGGAAAACTGTGCCCAGCAGACACATACACAGTAACCCTCTAGCACAGGGGTGTCCAACTCTGTTAATGGCGATCGACTGTCCTGCAAAGTTTAGCTCCAACCCTAATCAAAAACACCTGAAGCAACTAATTAAAGGTATTCAGGATCAAATTAAACGTAGGTATGACTGATTAGAGTTGGAGCTGAACTTTTCAGGACAGTCGATCGCCAGGAACAGGATTGGGCACTTCTGTTCAGTTTGGATCTAAGGGATACAGCCAGGGCCGCTGCTGGCTAAATGGGTGCCCTAAGCATGATTGTATTGTTGTGCCCCCTTCCTCAAATATGATGAAAAAAAAAAAAAACACCTATGGGGTGAAAATATAACTTTAATAAAATAAAAAAGTAAATAAATGAATAAATTGTATTATTTACAAATGACAAATTTTTGCTCTCGATATATACCTATGGCTATAACTTTATTATGACTCTAATTTATTTTATAGTCTCAAGCCTTCAGAAATCATGCAATAGAAAATTAAGTAGTTTTAAGGCTGGTTCACACGGCAGGATAATTAGGCCGATTTTAGCCCCGATTCACCCATCTTAGGATGCTCCGATTATCGTAAAATAATCTGATCAAATATTCCTGCCGTGTGTGGTGTGTTAAGACTGCTCTCCTCCGCTCGGAAGGACGTCGGGACCGCTCCGATCTCAAATCGGGGATATCCAACATGTTGGATTTATTTGGCCCGATTTCTCCTCGTGTGTGGTGTCCCAATGAGCCAATCAGAAAGCGAGGTGACGAGGCGGTGAGGAAGTACCGGGAAACAAAATCAAAACAGCCGGCGGATAAAACAACAACTTACCTCCATATCATGATGTAGCAAGTATAGTCCATGCTTGCGTTGTCTCCACCTCTTTTGACCATCGCCTTTTCTGGTTTTTCTTATGTTTTTTTTTTTCAGTTAAAAACAAAGCACAAACTATGGCCACTGCATCCTCTTCGTCCGCCATGATTGTTTACTCTGAAGTCACGTTTGATCTCGAGGGACTTTGCAAGATTTCCCGTCTGACATGGGAATGCTCGGGAGTCAAATCGGTTCGTGTGTGATGTGTTGATTTTGCCGTGTGGCTGCACACCACACACTGTACGACCAAAACTGTTAGACCCAAAAAATGGCAAAAAATGAAAGATTTATTGAATATTTGAATTAAATGATTGGCCAATAGCCTAAAGAAGGATTTGATTGTCCTGTAAGTGTAGCAGCAGCAATTACCAGGCCTTTTTATTTGTAATAACATGTTATGTACATAAATTGTTTATTTAGTATTAGCCTTCATTATGTATTTTTAACGGTGTTATTAACCAATCATTATTGCCTCATTGTTTTTATATAATGCATTTTAAGTTTTTAGTTTTCATAACAACAACAAAAATATTACAGTACATTAATACTTCTTTGTAAATTATTATTTGAAGTAACAAAACCATGGTTAATTTGCAGTTACCATGGATACAAGAAGGATGATTTTTGGTGTTATTCTTGTTAAAACAATGGCTAATTTTAGTAAGGGAACCTGAAAAGTCAGAAAGAATATTAGATGGGTTGATAGAGGTGAATTTATTTCCGACATTAAAACTCATTATTAACGTCAACAGCAAAAAAAAAAAAAAAAAAAAAAAAAAATCACAGAAATGTGCCTGAAAGTGATACACAGGCCTCATTTTTACCTAAATGGTTTACAATTGATTTTAATAAATATAAAAAATGTTTAAGGTGTGGATTGTAGCTGACACGTAAATGAACACATTACAGCTGTTTTTATGACTCCTGATTCCTGATGTTTTTAACCAGGCATAGATGTCTATCCATCAATCATGAACATTTAGTTGCAAACATGAGGTGCGAGCGGTTGCGAGTGCGTGTTTTTTTTTTTGGTTTGTTTGATTTTGAGCAGCTGGGATGGTGCCCCCCTGGGAGTTGGTGCTCTACGCAAACTGCATACTCTACATATAGGGAGCGGCAGTACTGGATACAGCAATGAAAGGGTTAATCCAAATCATCAAAAGACACACACAACACAATATATAAAACTTTGGTAACACTTTCAGTAAGTCTTCAGTTATTAACATTTATTATATTAATTTACATTTACATTCTATGGCATTTATTAATGTGAGTCTCTCTCACGCACACACACACACACACAAAGAACAATATATATAAAATTCTTTTAACACTTTTCAATATGGTTTAATTTTTTAACATTATATAAGTTAACATGAATATCATTTATATAGCATTTATGAATCTTAATATTACGTTCAAAATGGATTACTACATTATTA
Source organism: Cyprinus carpio (assembly GCF_018340385.1). Taxonomy (NCBI): domain Eukaryota; kingdom Metazoa; phylum Chordata; class Actinopteri; order Cypriniformes; family Cyprinidae; genus Cyprinus; species Cyprinus carpio. The sequence goes on from NC_056577.1 coordinate 15,334,502, forward strand.
GTTAAAATTTATAGTTAATGTACATCAGTTACTGTACCATGAATTAACATAAGCAATTTTTTACTAACACAAATAAAAGCAGTGAAAAATATGTTGTTCATACTTAGCTTGTGTTAATGTTAATGACTATTATTTAACTATATTAGTTAACATGAACAATAATTATATATTAGTGTTAATTAAAGCTTAGTTAAAAATATTTTAATACATTGTTTATTAATTTTGTTTAGTAATTTTTTTATTCAAAGTTTTGTTTTAAGATTAATATATGTACTGTGAAATAACATAAACATTAATATTTTTAATGATATGATTAACATTAAAAAAGGATTAATAAATAATCTGAAAAATAGATTGTTCATTGTTAGTTCATGTTAGTTAATGCATTAACTAATGTATAAATTGTAGCCAACACTTTTCATAATCTATAACCATTTTTAAAAATCCTTTTAATGATCTATAAACATTTGTGAAATGATTATATAAAACTATTACCATTAAAATTCATTAACTTTTTAAAATATATTTGGATTTGAGACTTTAGTCTTTGCAACTTTACAGATCTTCTTTATGCACCAAGAGCTTGTAACACTCCAAAGAGAAAGGAAAAATTGAAATCGCATCATATGACCCCTTTAAAAGGAAATTGTTATAATAAAGATATATTCAGAGTTATTTCGATGTTATAATATTTAGTTTATGTTTGCTATTTTTCTATCTATTTCTATATGCTCTTTGAAATATTTACCCTTTGCCCATTAATGTAACAGTTGTAAGAATTAAAGTTATTAAACAGATGCATACTTAATGCGCGCATTCTGCCATGCCAAATCATGCATGCAGCACTGCCTATGCTTGTTTTTATGTTTGTGAATGTTATGTTTGTGTTGTGGGATCGGTTGTGGCTAGGTACGTCTTAAAAGTGGAACATCTCATGGAAGTACTGAAAAAAATGTTTTAATTTTTATTTGTTTAAATGCTTAGGCTAATGTATTTCCCATGTGCAGTCAAATGTCCTGGTGTATGGGCTATGCAGTGTTCTCAGCTATTTATTTATTTATTTGTTTGTTTTTTTGTTCTCAGTGACCAGTGGAACAATGTTACTAAAATCACCATCACGAACACACACACCATGTCTCGGTAATAAACACTATTATTAAAAACTATTATTATTTATCTAAAATATTATTTATTGAATAATCATATTTAATAAAAAACAACAACAGCCATCATAAAAGTTGCTAGGCAATCTAGTCAACCGTACAAAGGCAGCACAATATACAGTATACAGCACTGAATTTACATAAACATAAGATTTTGCTAAAACTATTTGCTCTGGAAAAAAATTATAGTTTAATAGTTTAAGACCGAAGACTGGCCATTAACGAAAACGTCTAAGCAAATTTTCAAACAGACATTATTTTATTAACAAACCACATATTTGACATCCAAGCAAGCACATTCTTGCCTAAAAAAAAAAAAAAAACTCTTAAAACTGTATTTCATGACACAAAACAGTTATTTTTAAAACTACTGTGGATTTGGGT
>NC_056577.1:15341048-15351048 GCF_018340385.1 Cyprinus carpio
TTTTGTTTGGGTAAGTGTTTACTATTTAGTTGTGACATTCTGATCCAATTCCCACACATGCACCTGTAACAAATTAGCTCAAAAGGGAAATGTAAATAAATAAATAATTAATTAATTAAAATTAATTAAAATTATTTATATCAGCTGCCAGTAGTAACTGTAGCAGAATTAATATTAACATCACTAATCTGTTTGTCCGGTGAACATTCAATGCAATTTCATATTATTCAATGTAATTTACATATCAGCTCTAAGAAAGGATATTTTCGTGACCACAGAAAATAACTTTCTTGCAGTACCAATGCATTAGAGCATAACAAATTCGTAAAATGGACAAGTTTTATTAACAAACCGATATCACATAACTAGTCTAAACAAACAAACACTAACTCCCCTTTGTATGCATGCATAGAAGTGGATGAATGAAATCATAAGAGAAAATCCAGAAAGCAGCTTTGGAAAATCAGTTAACCACCTGAGTGAAACCAACCTCTGTTTCGTTTAGTTAAATGTATAATACTTGCTTTGCCTTGGCCGTTGAACGAGCGTCCAGATGCAGTCTTGGATAAAAGTCATCATGGTTTGAAGGTTTGGTGGTGTTGGAATTGCGATCACATTCCCCAGGTTGGGGGGTAGGGGTGGGGTATTCTAAAAAGCAGGCTATGTGACACACCCAGGTATGTTTTGAGGATAAGTGAGCGGATAACCTCAGCTTTCGGTTCCAAAATCGGAGGTTACTTTCAGGGTATGTAAGTAACCACAGTAACTTGTTCTCTGAAGATAACCTGCTATGGAGCAGGTTATGTTCCAGGGTTAGTTCACTTCAGCGCACGTGTATGTATATATACACGTGCAGTTTGTATGATATGTTAATGATGAAGCGCTAATATAAGTAATAAGGTAAGATATTATTCTAATATGGTTATTTATTTTATTGCCATATATAACAGTTATCTGTATAAATTATAAATCAATGACAAAGTAATGTTTATTATATTATATATAATTATTACATTTTATATCTCACATGGATCGCCATTTTCTATAGTGTCTAAATTCTAAATCAAAATACATATATCTGATGTGACTTAATATATAATTAGCATCAAACAAACAATCTAATTCATATTCTCAAGGATTAAACATTAAACAGAAAAAAAAAAAAATGATTGCACAACCATCAATTAGGTGGCAATATGCACTAAGCATCTAAATGACCATTGAACAAAAGAAGAAAAAGAAACAGCATGGTGTGCTTTTCCTTAGCGACCCGTCGATTCGTCACTCTGTTGAGAATGTTTTGAGTCTTAACCAGGAACATACTCTAAGTTAAATGAACTTACACTCTGACACGTTTTTAGAACCACATACCTCAAGTAAGCCTGGGGATATATACATACACATACCTGGGGATATGCATGTTAGGAAGGTCATAGAAAGGTTCATCTATGAATTAATACGGAAGAGTCCATTTCTATGGGCATCATGTGTCTTTCCTATGAGGAAAACGAGTTGAGAGTTGTTCTGCCCGCATTCCTTTGATCAATAAAACCAGTGTTATCAGATGATTTGTCTTTGGTTGCCATGGAACCAGAGGCTTGTTCTGCCTTTTTGAGGTGTTAGTTGCATTTCGGGGGAAGGGTCCATAGACCAGGGTTTCTGCAGGATTTTTAACCTCAAATTTAAGACTCTGTAAGACCTTTTTTTTAAGACCTGCACAAATGAAATTAATACCATATGAGCGGTGTAGGGCAATGTCTATAGTAACATATTAAACTGCAAAATGACCGTAAAAAGCATGATTTACAGTTCAGATACTAGTTTTCACAAAAACAATAAAAAAAATTACTTAACACTTCAGCCTTTGAACTAGTCAAAAGTATTATATTAATTTAAACTATTATCAATAAATTATCATATTAATTAACATATAAATACATTTTACTGTTTATATTTTCATAATGCATTATCTTCTTATCAATCCACCAGTTCAAAATTAAAATTTTTTTTTTTTTGAAGGGGGAAAAAAAAATCATTCAACAATCACAACATTCTTAACAAAAAAAACAAAACAAACACTCCCTTCCTGCAATACCGGAGGCTGCAGTTTCAGGACCGCATTCCTAGGACTGCATTTCTACTGGACCCTATTTTTTGTGACAATGCTATCTAGCCAATTCTCCAACAAAGGAGACCTGATTTCAAACATCAAACAAACAGATGCAAAGAATACAGTAGGTGGCCAACCAGAGTGTGCTTTCTACCGCCGCCAGTGCCGCCAAGTCTGCAAAGTGCATTTGCAGCTTTTGACCGCTGAGTGGCGCTTTAACCACAACTTATCGAACAAACGCATCAAAGCACTTTTCGCAAATAGCCGTCAGCTTTGCCTTGCCGATGTGTTACATTTGATGGCTGCAGTTGGGGAAAATTAAAGAAAAACTTTTAGTAGGCCAACTTATGAAGTTATGTGCATTTCTTAGAACGAATTCAGGCAGTATAAATGTCAAGCCTATGAGCCTGTGCATATATTTATTCTAAGCTACACATTATCAAACCATATTTTAGATTTGAAACATTTACCAGGTGTGCAGTATTATTTATATAATCTGAATTATGTGTTATATTATCCTAAATAAATGGTGGTTTACTTTTCATCAGAGAATTAAAAGTGGTAGCCTATTTAGTGAGCTAGTTTACATATGCAATCGATATGCAAAATGTCAATATTCTCATATATTAGGCCTATTTTTGTCACAAGTACATTTTTAATTTAGATATAAAAATCCTTTTTTGACACGCACATATTTTGTTATTCGTTAACTGGCCTTTATTTTGACAGAACTACTTGGGAAAAAGATATCTGTCTGTACACTGATTAATAAATTGTTGCGTGTTTTATTATTTCATTTATTTTAGTAAAACGTGAGGCACTGTATAATTTCGCTACCAATATTTAGGCTTAATTAAAACAAGAAATGAAAAATTGTTACCTGGCCACAATTTAGCTAAATCACTGAAACTGAAAAGAATGGACAGATTAATAAAACGTCCTCATGTTTAAACTCAAGTTCTCTCATTATAATCAACAAAGTGCACACAATGTAAAAAGAGCTTCATTAATTGACAACTTCAGTGATTTTAAAGGGAGCCACCTTTACTTGCTTTTATACAGTTTAAGTAAAACCAAAAGAAAAAAAAAAACCTGCAGCCGCATTTAAATGCAGGAATGTATACTATTCCTTAAAATATCAGAGTGCAAGATTTGCACTGCACGCATGACGCTGAGTGCAACGCGCAATATTTATTCTTCTTTGTCTACATATTTGATCTTCATTACAAATTTTGTTTGGTTTTATTTTGTATAATTGCGTGTAAAAATAATTAACTTTGTAATGCATATGCAAAATGTGAAACTGCAATCTTATATAGCATTTTACAATTATTTGTTATACAGGTTATATAAAACTGCATCTGTCTCGGTTGTAGACTTGTGAAGATTTATTTTTAATGCGGGTCCCATACTGTAACCTAAAAGAAATGTGCTCTACTATTCATATTAAAGTGTTTGTGTGGAAAATTACTAATGCATGTGCATTACAGGGAGGCGCCCTCGTGATAACTTGATTTTTTTTCCTGATAATGAAATAACTTAAAGAGCAGGTCATATGGGTTTTTGAAAAATATCTCTTTTGCAGTTTATAATGTAGCTTAAATGAAAACAAAAATCCCTAAATTAAAACAATCTGCAAAGTTGTTAATCAAAAAAGTGCATGATAAATAAAGATATTCTCTCTCAAAAGAGAGTTCTGAATCGCCTTAACGAGTCGTCATATTTTCGAATCTTTTGCCTGTTCGGCTGGTTAACGTAGTGTGTTTACATGTTTAGAAGACGCTGTTTAAGGATACCACAGAAATACAATTCAAACTTTTGTTGTGTGCATGTCATTTTACCAAGGACTGCTTCTCTAATCTTGGCTTTTCTCTTTGTTGGCTTCTAATCTTCTTAATTTGGACTAACAAGCTCTCCGAACCAAAACCTGTAAGTAGTACAATTGATATGTTGTGTACATTTTCAACTGAATGCTCAAAAATGGTTTTTGTGCTAATATGTGATGTATACCTAATGCAGCTTTAGGTTTCCAGGTGAAGCACAATATTATTGTCTTACCGAAATAGTTCTGATAATTCGCTGTGAACCCCCTATTTCCTAAGAATGTGTCGATTATTGTAGACTGATGTTGTTCTAATGACTTCGTTTAACATTAAAGAATGTAGTGTAGCAACACAGACTTTATAATCATTGTGAAATTGCCGTTTATTTTGCTGCACCGGCAGTTATAGGGGTAATGTGGGAGCGACGAGCAAGTTTTAGGATGGTGCTCCTGTGATACTGTTCTGCGTTCTGATTAAAAGTTAAGACAGAGAGTCTTTTGTCTGTCATTCTTCAAACATTACAGTAGACATTTTAAACTGTATTGTTTATTAGTTAGTCACGTTAACACTTGGCTAACGTTTTCACTAAGTGTTCACAGTTTAGCAGTTAAACTTTAGCTGTGGGCACGATTCACTTGCAAGAGTGTTTTTGCATTTTATGTCATAAGAACAGATTGGAGCACTATATTGTTTTCTGTAAAGGTTCGTTGTCAATGGTAGCGCTGGCTAACTGGCTCAATGACTCCTCTCTATGCCAGTGACAACAGGCTTCTCCAGCTGACCAATCAGAGCAGAGTAGGCTTATGGAAGGGAGGGGTTTGCTCCGAACTTGCTTGGAACGAGTCATTTCCTAATCATTGGCAAATGACTCTAATATTAAATGTATATTCTGAGAAAATTACAATGTTTTCTGACCTTAGATGCATTTAAACCTGTTGTAGGGCACTCCAACACAATATTAGGACACTTTAAAATACCATATGGCCTGCTCTTTAAAATTGGGGTGCCTCACATACATGAGAAATATATCGACAGAAAGCTTGAAATGTTTACTTTTGAACAGGCCTATTTTATTTTTGTGAATGGTCAACCCTTCTCCATTCTGCAGATATTGTTGCTTCTGGTTTGTGCATTGTAAATCACAGAAAGTCTAAAAAATATGTTGTCTCCCAAAAACTCTGGTCTTATTTGTCAGACATTTGCCTAAACCTGCTCTGCAAGTTTGAAATGCTCATCAGATAGTCTCCATATGAAAGAGCAAGAGATTCACACCTTTATTTCAACCCTCACAAGCAATACAGAACTACACCCACACCATGGTTGCACGGTGCACCAATACTTCAAAAGTATCGTGATTCTCAGAAATGAAAAACATCACGATTCCTAAATTTATTAGTATCGATACTTCAAAGAATGACCGCGTTCCAGATTTGTAAGACGTATTTCATGTTGGTGTGTGCAACGCACGCTTCCAGTGCCTCCCTATGGACGTCTGTGTTTTTTCTCCTCATGCACGCAGCAAAAAAGCTGCAGCTGTCATGTGACAAACGCTACAGCGAGATGGCTGCATGTGCGAGCACAAGTGATACTGTGGCAGCCGGTCCACGACTGGTAGAAAAAGATGACGCGAGGAGTGAAATATGGAAGTACTTTCAAATTTCAGAATCAAGGTAAAGTTATTACTCTTATGTTTCTTATGATAACTGAGATAATGCTGCTAAATTTTTTAATTTTTTTTATTACCTTGAATGTCATTGCTCTAATTTATTTTTTATATTTTGATATTTCATATTTTGCTCAAATGTTTAATATATCTGCTGTTCATATTGTCACGGGAGGAGCAAACGACAGACACAGTGGGCGTGGCGTCAGGCCTCGGAGAGGCTTTTATTAACAGATAATAAAACCAGAGGGAATAAAAGTGTCCAAAGGGAGAGAGTGTCCAAAACAAACAGGGGATCTGGTGTCCTCGCCATGCTGCGGGGTTCGTGTGGGTCAGGCACTGTTCTGGAAGGAAGGGTCCAGGTAAGGGGCGGAGTCCGGCGGCCGCACGCGCTCCCCTCTTCGGTCCGGGGCGCGAGGGGCAGCGGCGGCTTCTTCCAGCTGCGGCATCCTTCTCGCTGGCTGCGGTGCTTAACGGTGATCGACAGCCTGATCCTGGCCGGATGGCCATATAAACAGGTGCGGTTCTCGTCCAGACCGCGGGTCCGGGTATTGATGATGTAACAGTCACAAAGACCATCACTGTCCGGGCCAACCAGAAACCGTGGATGACAGGGGAGGTCTACAGACTCCTGAAGATGCGGAACACTGCCTTCAGAGCTGGAGATGAGGTGGGCCTGAGGACAGCTAGGGCCAACCTGTCCCATGGCATCATACAGGCTAAGAGACAGTACTCCAGGAAGATAGCCCATTGTTTCACCGACAGCAGAGACACTCGGAGCCTGTGGCAGGGGATACAGACCATTATGGATTACAAGCCCCTGCCATGGACCTGTGACAGCAACATCTCCATGCTGAACGAGCTGAACGCCTTCTTCGCTCACTTTGAGGAACAAAACAGCACCACTGCACAGAAGACTCCACCTCCTCCCGGTGACCAGGTGATGACGCTGACCCCAGAAAGAGTGAGGAGATCCTTCAGCAGGATCAATGCACACAAAGCTCTGGGTCCTGACAACATCCCTGGGTGTGTGTGTACTGAGAGACTGTGCAGTGGAACTCACTGATGTCTTCACAGACATTTTCAACATCTCACTTAGTCAGGCTGTTGTTCACACATGCTTCAAAGCTACCACCATCATTCCAGTCCCGAAGAAGCCGTCTCCATCCTGCTTCAATGACTACCATCCTGTTGCACTTACTCCCATCCTCATGAAGTGCTTTGACCGGCTAGTCATGCTAGAACCGCTAGACCGATGACGCCATCGCAATTGCCCTCCACTCAGCACTCACACATATAGACAAAAAGGACTCATGCGTCAGAATGCTGTTCATAGACTTCAGTTCAGCATTCAACACAATCATACCTCAACAGCTCATTAACAAACTGGTCCAGCTGGGACACAACACTTCGCTGTGCAACTGGCTGTTGGACTTACTGACTGGAAGACCTCAGGCAGTACGGGTCAGCAGCAACACATCCAGCACCATCACACTGAACACTGGGGCCCCCCAAGGATGTGTGCTGAGCCCCCTCCTCTTCACTCTGCTGAGCCGCGACTGCACACCGTCACAAAACTCCAACCTCTTTATTAAGTTTGCGGATGACACGACTGTGGTGGGTCTCATTAGCAACAGAGATGAGACAAACTACAGGAGCGAGGTGAGCCGCCTGGCCGGGTGGTGCAGTGACAACAATCTCTCTCTGAACGTGGAGAAGATGAAGAAGATTATTGTTGACTTCAGGAGAGTGCACACTCAGCATGCTCCTCTGACCATCAACGGTGCGACTGTGGAGAGAGTGAGCAGCACCAAGTTCCTGGGTGTACACATCACAGAGGACCTCTCCTGGAGCGACAACACCGCAGCACTGGCCAAGAAAGCACAGCAGCGTCTCTACTTCCTCCGCAAACTGAGAAGAGCTAGAGCCCCGGCCCCCATCATGTGCACCTTCTACAGAGGCACCATCGAGAAAATCCTGACCAGCTGCATCACTGTGTGGTATGGCGCCTGCAACGTGTCCTGCCGGAAGACTCTTCAACACATAGTGAGAGGAGCTGAGAAGATCATTGGTGTCTCTCTCCCTTCCCTTCAGGACATTTACGGAACCCGTCTCACTCGCAAAGCCCTCTGCATTGCAGGTGATCCCACACACCCATCACACAGCTTCTTCAGTCTGTTGCCATCAGGGAGGAGACTGCAGAGTCTCCAGGCCAGGACCAGCAGAGTGAAGGACAGCTTCATTCATCAGGCTGTCAGGAAGCTGAACTGTGTATTTTATATTTTATCTGTATCTATCTGTATTTTTAGGCTCCACTGTTAGTGTTATCTGTATGCACCATGGGTCTGAGAGTAACGCAATTTCAATTCTCTGTATGTATGTACTGTACATGTGGAAGAATTGACAAAGCAGACTTGACTTCTCTATTTTACAGAAGCATTTATTTTAAATTACAAAATTCTTAAGTTGTACTGTGTTGTCTAATTATTATTATTAATTAATGTGTTTATTTATTGTTATTGTTATTATTATTATTATTAACATTTTATGGATTCCCCCAATCTCCCGCAAGGCCAAATTCTGTATACGAAACCGTATTATTTATTTATTCATTTATTTTAAATGGATTAATTATTATTTAAACACGTTTTAATTTATAAAAACGGAATGATAAAAACTGATACATTTCTTAATTCGTGGACATAATTTTCGGCATGTCATGGGCTCTGTATATTGGAATAAAATGTGTTAAAGGCCAGATAATGAATAAATGTGTGTGACCTGCTGAAATAAGCAAATTATTAAATGTAAGTTTCAAGCTAGGGCTGCACAATTAATCGAATTTCTAATCGCGATTACAATTATGGATGCCACAATTACGTAATCGTTCAAAGCGGCAATTAATCGTTCAAAGTCCGCTTATGTTATTCCACATGCTTAAGATGCATTTTTTTCTTTTCTTCATATCTTTCTACATGTTATCTTAAGGGTTGTTTCCCATTATTTTAATTTGAGTTCTGGTATAGCATTATAATACCATTCATATTTTTACTTTTTTATAATTTAAAGAAGAAACCAATCCAATGTATAGTTGACATTTGAGGCCTAATACTATATAAAAATATAAAAAATTTGGCATGCAGTTGCATCAAACAATGGTATAAAACATCATTAAATGTAAATTGTGATAATCGTAATTAATAATCGCAATTACAGTTTCAAGGTAATAATCGACAATTATGATTTTTGTCATAATCGTGCAGCCCTATTTCAAGCCTTTCATAATTTGTGACTATAGTGCCAAAATGTGTGTTAGAACTAGGCCTAGCCTATAACACGCAACAATAAGCCCCCTTTTAATCGTTTTATTTTTTATGGCATAATGCACACATCCTTAAATGTAATCTATATATTCCAAGTTAATATCCCATTTTTTGTATGATTTCTAGTTTCTCATGTCACAGGTTTAGACTATTATTCTTGATTTCACAACTTATTTTAAGTTTTTTATTATTATTATTATTATTATTTATTTATTTATTTATTTTTATGGTGTGAGTCAGAGAAAATTGTGACACGAAAAAAGTCTCATAAATGTGCAGCCTTGTACACATCAATATGTATGCTTGTACAGTGGACGTTCAAAAACTTTCATTAGCCTGTAGATTGAAATGAAAGCCCCTTAATGCAACATAAGAAAATTTTGTAGTTTTAATGGTTTCATAATGAATGTTTAATAACCATAACATGCAGTCAGAGCCCTTGTGTAAATTACTTTTTTTATGCATTAGGCTGCAGCCTATAAGATCATCTCACGTTTTGAAAAATTAATTTTCTGATGATTTTTAAGGTGGTTATAATGTTATAAGTTATTTTTGTTTTATTTTCATATTTGATCTCCATTTACAAAACAAAATATAATTGCAGTCAGTTTGCAAACTGTCCCTTTGCGCCACCTGGCGGTAGTTTCTTCAACGACTTTAACATGTGACTGACTTGCAATTAATGCCGTGGCCCTTCGGCGGCGGTACACGCGTAGGTATTAGGCATTTTGTTTGGCCACCTACTGTAGATCCATGGAAACCATTAATTTTTTTATCTTTCCATCTTATTTTTAATATAAGAGCTGGCATGAACTTGAGTGTGTGAGGCGATGTCAGTAATCTCCATTTAGACTATTTAGCTATGGAAAACAGTTCATTGTGCTGCTGGATGTTGTAAACTAGTATTTGTATTCAAATGATTTAAATGATGTACTAATTAGTGGTCGACCAATATATCGGCCAATATTTGGCATTTTTTTAAAATATCGTATCGGCAAGCAGTTTTTGTGCTTGGCCGATGTGTTCGAGGCTGGAATTTTATTTTGACGGTAACAAATGTAACAAATAATGATGTGTCCGA